>NW_010307670.1:0-3150 GCF_000700745.2 Antrostomus carolinensis | reverse complement strand
AACCGAGGCATGTGAAGCAGATAATAAAACAACACCCCAAAACTTCTGCCTTCATCTAGATACCTTTTAATAGTCCTTTTTAACTCTGTTCAGGCTTTTCAAGAGCAGGGTAGATCAGATCTCCTCCTGTTTCCATCCCCACTTGCCGTTTCCAGAATGGTGGTTGACTGAAGAAAAAAAACCCAAAACAAAACAAAACAAACAAAAAAACCCCAACAAAAAATACCAAACACAGATTTTGTGCCCCAATTAGCAGTGCTAATTGGGGCACACAAGTAAATTGCACTCTACCCTGTGGAGCTTGTCAGCCAATCAACCAGATCACTGAGTCACCAAGAGCATGACTCTAACCCTGAGTTACTATTTAATCAGGTGCAAAATCAGAGGTCCCTCTGGGAAGGACACAGTGCTGCTATGGGTATCAATGAGAGAAGCTGCTTGGGGCTTTTCTTTTTCCTTTTAATTTTTTTTCATTTTTATTTAATTTTTTTTTTAAAGGCCAGAGTTTAGAATAAAACCCTGAGTAGCTGGGCAGGAGACTGCTGGTGATGTGCTAGGGAAGGATGGGGTTTGCCAGTGCAGTTAGCTCCTTTACAGAGATGTTTTGGTTAAAGAAACCTGAACATCATATCTGTGATGTTGCCTTCAAATATTATAAAGCAATGAGATAAACATGAGTTTGAGAAGAAACCTCCAGTGCATAAAATTTCATTTGTGAATGACTGCTTTTTAAACTGGTTCATCGGAGTTTCCAGGACTGGGGGAAGGTGGGGAAAGCCACAGGTGATGGTAGGGCATGGTGTCACTTCTACTCACTACTTTAGAATGTACTGTTTGCAGTGAGGGAGAAGCCAAGAAAATTTTACTGTCATGAAGCAATGCTAGAAATTATTTGGGAACACTGAAGAAGCTTGTTGTGGTTTAACCTGGCTGGTAGCCAAACATCATGCAGCTGCTCACTCATTGTCCTGCACCCTGGGGAACAGGGAAGAGAATTGGAGGGGTAAAGGTAAGGAGACTCGTAGATTGAGATAAAAACAATTTAATAAGTGAAATAAAAGAAAATAAAATTAATAATGACAATAATAATGATAATAATAGTAATAATAGAATATACAGATGAGTGATGCACAGTGCAGTTGCTCACCACCTGCCAACCAAAGCCCAGCCTGGTTCCAGGTAGCAATCCTGGAAACCTGGTCCCAGCCAGCAATAGAAAACCTGGAAACCACAATCCTGGAAAAGAGAGAGAGCTTTTCAGCCAGCCCTCATTTGAATACTGAACATGACATTTTATGATATGGAATATCCCACTGACATATCCAGATGTCAGTGTGGATCCATTAATCTTCCTGTGTTCCCCCCCAGCTTCTTCTGCACCTGCAGACCAGCAAAACATGGGAAGTTGGAAAGTCCTTGATTTCTCAGCAACAACAAAAAACATCAGTATATTATTAACGTTGTTCTCACACCAAATCCCACACTGAATCCAAACCACAGCGCTGTTCTAGCTGCTGAGAAGAAAATTAGCTCTATCCCAGCCAAAACCAGGACAAAGCTATATATTCATATAGTGCCTCCATGCAGTTATGTGTAGGGCAATAGCAGTTGTGAATGTAGATCATTGACCACATTAATATATTATTTCTTTCCAGGTGGGTGAGCAAAAGCTCAAGGAGCCTGCAAGCTGGACAGGGCTGAGGAATGAATATGGTGATGCAGAATTAAAAATCACATATTAATTAATCAGACAGTATGTTTATGTGCTTGGGAGAAAAAACACCTCATCGATACACTGAAGACAACACAATTCAACATTATGTTGTAAGCTTGTCTGAATTCCACTCATTTTTTTATAAAATCATGCACTCCTAAGAATGCAAATATCTGGGGGAAACAGGAGGAGTGGCTGGCAGTGGGTTGTGAAGCGTGGCAGCAGCCAAAGCACAGGTACACCTTCTGGCACCAAGAGAATACATTTTGCTTGGGACACCAATGAATTTTTCTCAGAACAAGCAGAAATTTCAGAACAAGAAGGATTTTTTTAGAAAAGTGTCACTAGTCTCAGTCTTACCCAAGAGGCTTAGGGGAGAGGAAACCTCCCTGGTAAAACCCAGCTTGAAGAAAGCTGGAAGTAGAGTTTAATTTTATTTTTTTAAATTTTTTTTAGGTTTTGGTGCAGTTTTGACCTGTCAGGTATTGCAAAAGGCAGGGGCTGGTGTTGTGAGGGGAAGTGCAGGTGACACTGCGTGTTCATTTCTTGTCTTCATGACAAGAGATCCAAGAAATGCCTGGGCCATTTGCTTCTGCAGATATAAAATATCACTCCATATTTTGCAGTGTCATGGGAGGAACAGGAATCAATTTAGGTCCATCCTGCTACATTTAGAGAAAGAAAACTAGTCTTCTATACCTGCCAAACAATTACTATTTATTTTTTAAATATGATGAAGTTGGTCAAGCTTTTTCAGCTTTTGGTATCTGCACTTTCACTGTCCTCCTACAGTGTACATGACCCCCAGGACGGTGAATGCCGTATACCCGGATGTTTGTGAGTGATGGAGGTGTTTTCTCCAGGTAAGGGAGCAGAATCTAAAAGTCCTGACTCAAAGTCATATCAGGATCCAGTAGCAAAAGGAGAAGCTGGATCTTCATCACTAAACCCAGCATGGCAAATTCACTCCTCTTTCTCACTTCCAAGTAGTGGGAAACAGTGTTGTCCTGGTTTGAGCTGGGCCAGAGCTGGTTTCTGTTCAGCAGCCAGAACAGCGCTGGGGTTTGGTTCCAGCTGGGATTTGTTAGGAAAATAAAGGTGATAATATACTGATGTTTTCAGTTGTCGCTGGAAGTCGAAGGACTTTGCGTTTTGCCAGTCTGAAAGTACAAGGTCTTGAGGAGGCGAGGAATATTGTAATGGATCAGCTCCATGGGCATTGGGCTCTGCCAAGGGGCTGTTCCATCTCCTGTCCCCCATGGGCAGGAGATCCATGAGGGGCTCTTCCTCTCTTGCTCTCTCTGGCTTTGGCTCGGGCTCTGGCTCTCCCGGGATTGCGGTTTCAGTTCAGGATTGTCGCTCCTCTGGGATCGTGATCTGGGAATGGGCCAGGCTTACAGGCTTACAGGCTTGGTCAGTGGGTGGTGATCAGTTGC
>NW_010307669.1:0-39599 GCF_000700745.2 Antrostomus carolinensis | reverse complement strand
TTTATTTTATTTTATTTTATTTTATCTAAACTTATTTCTTCATCTTCTTCCATTGCATTGCTTCCCATTTACTGCTTCCCTGCAGCAAAACTCACAGCTACACATTGCCTATGGTCTAGTGGGCAAAAAAAAAATGATGTTAAGCTTGGAGGAAAAAAAAAACAACAAAAAAACAAGGGATAAGGAGTAGTGATGAGGTGGGGGTCCAGGAACTGTCCAGCTGGGGAAGGGGGGGGTCTGATAGGGGGGATAATTCCTGGCACAGGCTGCCAAGGGCAAAGCTAATGCCGTCTTAAATCAGGAGTGAAAGCCCCTGTTGCCGCCTGGCCCGTGCATTCCACTGGCACCGCGGTTCACCGGCTGGTTTTAAGTTGGGTTGAAAATCCTTCATAAATCTGGCTGATTGCTGTTTCATTCTTGAGAGGATGAAGGAGAGAGGAAACAACCTTCCCCTCTTCTCCTCCCCCCTCCCTGCCTTCTTTCTCCACCTCTGCTCGCTTATGGACAAAATGAGTTGTTCCAGTGGAATTAGGTTGCAGGAAGATCTTGAGACCAAACTACCTGGGACCTCAAGGGCTACTGGGGACCTGTGAGTCAAGGGCAGCTAATAGTCATTGGATTGTAAAAACTGAATGGCCCCTCCTCAAAAAACCCCCCAGCAGTGTTATCTGAAAGTGATGAGAACTGTTCAGCACAAGCCACAGGAATTACAAGGGAGTGTTGCAAATGCCTGTAGAGCTGGTCCTGATATTTGTCTTCTCCTTATATCACTTCCAGGCTGGTGAATCTTCATGCTGCAACTCTGAGATATTTGGCTAAAATAAAAAGGTCTTTTGGTCTGATGGACTAGAAACTTCCTGAATAAGGTTTGTTGTAAGGAGAGGAGAGAAAGGAGGAGGAGAGGTAGTTCAGCCTTGTGGTTCAGGCACACCACAGAGGGCTGAAAGACCCAAGTTTGATTCCTTCCTCCGCTCTGGGTTTTCTCTGTGATTGCTTGTGCCTTCCTCACTGGGGGAAGGGAGGTAGAAGGCAAGGCAATGCTTCCTTGAGGAAGCTCTAATTTATAACCTGTGCAAGTCTTCTGCTTTGCATGGGTGAGAAATGCTGCAGCAGCTTGAAGTATTTGTTTGTGGTGCTTCTGGTTGCCACAGTGCAAAAATAGCTGTTCCTCGTGGCACCTTGGTCCCATAGGTCCTATGCAAGAATTCACCATAACGAGAACATCTCTGGCCCTTCACATCTGAACTGAGTCACGTATTCCCTGCTCATTCACTGAAGTATTTTTCCTTTGGTTGCTATATTTTACCCTCATATACTGTGTGCCAAACTTTTGGTAATTTGTACAGGAGAAGTTGAGGGCATGTTTTGGCAGGAAATTGCATGGAAGCTTATTTATACGTGCAGCAACCATCCTGTATCTGGGAGGCAACCATCTGAGTCTTGCCCCATTCACAGAAAAATCTCTTCTGAACTCCTTTGTAAGGATGTTGGAGTCCATTTCTCTTCTCAGTGCTGGCCTGGGGGTGTTTCACTTGCTTGGACCAGTGTGTTCATCAGCCTGGGAGAAGTCCTCTGACTTCTATGTGAACTTTTAGCTAAGGCTAAAACAGGAAACTTAGGCATACGTTATCTCTGTGGTAACACCTGAGCCCTCAAAGAGCTTAATGACTTGGCATCAGAGTGGCTGATGTTAGTGTTAGAAGCCTTCAGGAGAGAGGTTGGCAAGGGAAGAGCTGCAGACTTGCAGCAGCAAATTCTTACTTCCAGAAGCAGCTTTTATTTATCTTTTTGCTGGATACTAGAAATAACTCTTCCTAGGACCTGAGAGCCTGGTGGGTATGTGTAGCTACATCTCTACATGCCCATTCCTCCATTTCCTTGCCCAAGATGCTCAGAGAAGAGGCCCAGAGGAAACCACTGTGTAGATCTATCCAGGCAGAGGAGTGATTGAAGACAAGTTCAAATGATTGACACCTACAGGAGTCTGCACCTTTGCCTCCTAAAAAAAAGAAGGAAAATCTGTTTGAGCCTATTTCTTCAGGAGTCTGACTCTGATGCTTCCTCCCCTGTTAAGTGGGTTCTATTGGGTTGGAAATTCTCCCATGCTGTAGCTTTTCTCCTCTATCCTCATAATTCCCACCACTCAGAAGGAGATCTAAGGACTTGAAGGCATTTCCCTCTGTGAAACACATGCTCTCCACTAGAACATGAGTGTAGGGTGTGTCTACTTTCCACCTACATGCACTGAGGCTGCAACACCCTATTGCTCCTACCCTGTGTTGGTGGAAGTGTGGAATGTTGTGGTGGTCTCCATGGTGGGAAGGCTGTTAGGTGTTTCTTAGACAGTAGAAGTTGCAACTGAGATTTGGGCACTATTGACTAATGAGGAAGCCCATGTTTGAGGGGTTGCCACCTAAAGAAAAGCCCTGCATGTGTGTACCATGCTATTGAGAAGAAGATAAGGTTCAAACTAGCAGTTGGGACATACTTGTGATGAGAATAGCTGTATTCATTACTGGAGTTTCCAAATCATTTTTTGCTTTGTTTAATGACCTCCAACACCAAGACACCATTTTTTTATGGAGAATGACATGGTGAGCCCAAAGCAGAGAGTTTGTTGGGAATGATCCTTAAGGAAAAGAACTAGCACATGCATAAAGGACAGTGGTCTGTGGATGATAAGGGGCAGAAGCCTTGCAAAGTACCAGGATAGATGGAGTTTTAGCAAAGCTGGTTTTGATTTCTAGGTGGAGTGTAGGCTGCTTAGCTCTGTCCTCTAAAGCCCTGGGTGTTCTAAGTTTTCTCAGGCTGGGAGAAACACTTTTCTTCCTTTGACTCCCTCAATGTCACAGTAACATGCCAGAAGAGATGGGTGGAAAAATTACACTTAATAAGAGTTGAGCTAGAAGTGAATAACTCTAGCAGAGCAATCTTCGTGAAAGAACTTAGCGCTTGCTGAGATGGCAGGATATTGTGGAAGCCAAGAAATCCTTGCTGAGGTTTGGAAAATAAGTTGCATTATTTTTTTGTAAGGACTCAAGGGGATATGGGATTTTATTTTAATTTTTTTGCATGTGTATATATTAGGAAAAGTAGGAAATCTTTGACTTTGTAGCTCAGAAAACAGCAGAGGATTTTGAAACTAGCATGTGTGGCTTTGGATTTGGTGACCTAAGCGAGGTTACAACAGACACAAATGCCTGAATGCTGGGGTGAGCACTGTGTCTCGGAGCAAAAATGCTTAAGTTATGACTTTGAGGGGAAGAAAGCAAATAGAAAACTAATTTAATAGCAAAAAGGAGAAAACCTTCTTTGATCCCAAGTGATTTGAGGGTCCACCAATGCTTCTGACAGCTCTGGGAAGAGCAGAAATTATGTACGTGAGCACTCCTCAAATAGATTCCTCCAAAGGATGTTGAGTTAGTGTGAGCACAATGGTGGCACTTGTACCTGTGAACACCCAAAAAAACCCCAACAACACAGTGCAGAATGAGATAATTAATTCTTCAATGGCCAACTCTTGCTCCAAATATAAAGTTTTAATCACTTGCCATAAAATTTGCAGAGTTTTCTCGGACTTTTGGCTTTTTATACTTCAAATAGCAATTAGCCTTTGTGGGATGAGGGGATCATGGTAAATCAAATTATAAAAGCTGCTTCACAGTGTGGGAGTGTGATGGTGGGAGAGAGAGAGAGAGAGGGCAACTGAAAGTTGTTGGATGCAAAAAATAATAATATAGGCCTAGTGTCCAGCATAACTCAGTCTGACTCCTTGAGTTATGGTGTCATTAATTTAGGTATTGCAGTGAAGAAACTTAGTGTTCAAGTTTTCAGCTTTTCAGAAACTTTTTTTAATTGTTAAAAGAAAGGAAAGGTGTGGTAGAAAGAGAAGAAAAAGGGTTGGAAGAGTAGCCAGAGTGCAGGAAAAAAAACACCAAAAAAAACTTTCATGTGAAAATAGAATCAATTTGGTCTTTGTACAGATGTACTAGAGATAAATCCTCCAGCAGAGAAGGAAGTGCCAGGGTAGGAATGCAATATTTCAGCAGGCCTGTCATTCCAGGCGGGTATAGCAGAGGTGTTTCCTTGCAGGAAAGCAGCTCACCTTGGCTCACGTCTCTGGTGGCATTTGCAAAAGAAACTCTTGAGCGTGTCAAAAATGAGAGTGCACTCACAGGTCTGTGCAGACGCCTTACTTCTGTCTCATCCCCCTCAAATTCTCCATGGGAAAATCCCCAGTTAAACAAGGGACAATATGGGGACACTGATGAAAGAGTGAGCTGATGAGGCAATAAAAACTCTTGACTCCTGAGATGAGCTGAAAGCAAGGCCCATCGTGAATTGTCTCTCTGGAAGAGCAGTAATTCCATGGTGCTACAGATCAAACTTGTCTCTGCAGCTATCGGGTGTGAGTTGTGCAGTAGCAGGAGCTGGGTTTGGGATCTCTCCCAAGCCTGCTTGATTGGAGTCTGAATTCCAGGAGAGCAAAGCAATTAGCAATGTTTGACATGAAGTTTACAACCAAGGCAACCAAATGCTACCAGTAGTGTATGTGCAAACTGGATAGGTCTTGCTATTTATTTACAGCTGGTGATAATAAACCTCCTGTTTTCCTGCCTTCAAGCTAGTGATAGATTGAACTGGAAGGAGAATAGTGCAAATGATGTTGCAAAGGTTCCTCTTGGGTAGGTGAGTATGGCACTGAGCAACCTTCCTGAGGTCTGGACAATGCAAATGTGCCACTCAGAGCAAGAGTCAGGCATGGAAGATTGTTTCTGCTTCAGACTTTGACCTAGTCTCTTGACTTTGTAGATTCATATTGCTCTCTTAGAAGCCAGAGTTAATTTCCAGAGAGTTAAAGCTTCATTGGTTGTGTGCAATGAGCTGTTTGGTCTCTCTCCAGGTTCCTGGTGGACAAACACACCTTCATCTCATGCTCAGCCCCCTTGATCTAGAATAATAGAATTGCACAGAGTGCTGGCTGGCAGTTTAATCTGAACAGTTGTGGATTGAGTGTGTAGAAAATAAAATACAAAATAAAAAAACCACCCTCCCTTCTCCCCCATCCTGAAAAAATTTCCTTGGAAGGAACAGCTCAGTCTTTGTGAGGAGCTGAGAAAGCATCCGACTCCGACACTGTTGCCTTACGGGACCTCACTCAGCCTAGGTTGCATAAAAGGGCTTTATAGGATTATAAAGGTTCCATGCAGCGGCAGCTCCAAGGCAGCATTTCAGGTGGGGGCATGGGCTCTTCCTGGCTCTGCTTGCACTTGTTTATTCTTGATGCCATGCTCTGAAAAATGCCACCTCACCCTTCTTCCCGGGGCTACTGGAACGTGTGTGCAGAGCTGAGTCTGCTGCGTTGGTCCTTTTCATTGCTGAGATGGGCATGGATCCAGCACTGGGGAGGGAAAATGTATGTGTGCATACATGTGTGATGCTTCTGCTCATGGAGGTCTTCACCTGGAAGAGCTTCATTCCTTGTTGGCTAGGAAAAAAGTCCTTTTCCCCTAAATTTACTCCTTTGTCTTCTTCTGGATGTGCTTTCCTAATTCACTTACTTTGCTCTGATACAGCTTGAAAGCCAGTGAAATTAGTCCAAGCAATAAGTCAGGCAGTGAGGGATGGATCTCCATTCAGCATGCGTGTTGCATGGCTTGTTTTTCTCCAGCTTGGATTTTCATGTCCCCTTTTCTCTAATGGGTAAGGACAGGGCAGAGCTGGATCAGGAAACGGGAGATGGAAAAAAGTGTTCTTCTGCCTTCCTTATAAGAACATTGTGTTGGTGTCTTGTCTTTGGGTTGTTTTCTCAAGAAGGGGTGAGGTGGGTGTCTGCATGCTGACCCAGCTTTCGAAGCTCCCCATGGCTGTTACCCACATGTCCCAGACATCAGAGCTGGTGAACTCCGGCCTAAGCCTTTTGCTCAAAGTGGTGAAGATGAATATTGCTGACAGTTTTCTATTGTTTCTTGGGACTTTCTATCCTTTGGTTCTGAGTGGCTGCTGGAGAACTGTCCTCTGGCATTGTGCTCACCACAAATCCTGTTTTCTACCTTTTCCCTATCCCAGGCTCTTTATTTTGTTTTTATTTAGGTGACTCGAATCACAGAATTGCCTAGGTTGGAAAAGACCTTTAAGATCATCAAGTCCAATCATGAACCAAACACTGACAAGTCCCCGACTAACCTATGTCCCTCAGCACTATGTCTACACGACTCTGCAGTCCCTCAGGGGTTGGGGACTCCACCACTGCCCTGGGCAACCCCTTCCAATGCCTCAGAACCCTTTCAGCAAAGAAATTCTTCCTCACATCCAATCTCAACTGCCCTTGGTACAACCTGAGGCTGTTTCCTCTTGTCCTATCAAGGACTCTTCTTGGGACCCACTGTGGAGATACATGCATTTGGGTGGTGCTATCAGCAGCTCTACTTTGAAGTATCTCCCTAAAGGGGAGGGTGGAGAAAGGGTTCAAAATCACTAATTCCTCTGCAGAAACCTTGGCTGTAGGATCAATTTCTGTGTCCCTCCTCAATGTGACAGCAATCTGCTACGTGATACTCGGAGCTTATATTTTTCCAGAAATGTATTGGAACAGGACCTGCTCAGTGGGAAAGGTAAACTGGGGAGGAGGAACTGTAGCAAATACTTTTATGTCTCCCTCTCTCTTTGCCAGCTGAAAATATCTCTTGCACCAACTGAAGGCTTGCAGCAATGAACTTTCAAAGCAGAAGTATTGCTGAAGGTCAGGAACAAATGTCCTGGAGATTTTCTTTACTACTTGGAAGCTCAGGTGAAACCACATTTCTCATGAACAAACCTGCTCTGAGCTTCAGTGAACAAGGCACCAAGGTTGGGTGATGTCCTGTCTCCTTGAGGAGCAGTCAAGCCCAAATCCACACTCTGTCCCAGTCCAGACAGAGCAAAAACAGAAGGGTTAGCATTTGTTAGTTGTTCAGGTGGAGCTTGCTGTTTGGCATTTTGGATGTTTTTATCATTTTGGGGGAGCAGAATTTTGGGGAAAAGCCTATTTTTTAGGGAATTTACATTAGTTAAACCAATTTTCAATGTTTCCCACAAATCACTGACTTACTTTTTACCATTGCAGGTGGTTTTTGTTTGTTTGTTTGCTTTTTAAATGAAAATCCTAATACTTTTGAAGGTAACTGAAGGGGAATATTTCCCTCCTCATCTCTTCTCCTAAAAATCCAAACCCAGCCATTTTTTTTTTCCTCCCTCCTTTAGACATCTGATGTTAAATCACTTCATTATATCATTAGTAATGACTGGATCTGCATGATATGTTACTGACTGTGGCTCAGGTCAGGATTTTGTGCAAGTAAGTTTGGGAGTTGAAGCATCCTAGCTGCTTGCCCTTGAGGACTGTGCTCCTGGCAGGATGTGTCCCCTGATTAGACAGAAATCCTCATTAAAAAAAAACAAAAACCAAAAAAACCCCAACAAACCACTGTTCCCTTAGTGCAGGTGAAGTTTTAGAGGGTTTCCAGGATCTCTCTGCATTCAGCAAAGGAGATGAGCATTATGTTGCCCACCACGCCCACCACTCCATTTACCTTGGTGGTTCTGCAGCGATGGAGGTGTCTGAGCCTACAATCCATCCCTGCTCTTGCCTGTGGAGGATTTCAAGTTTCCAGCATGTTTTTAGTTCTGGTTTTAAGCAATTCTTCCTTTTTTGGCTGAGGAAATGTGTCTTCAGGTCCTTCAAAACCCTACATAGTGATTCTCATTGACTGCGTGGACTGGCACCTGGCCGGAAAAGGGTAGAGCCAGGAGAGTGGGGTGCGGGCAGCTTGGCCAACAAACTGTTCATGAGCCCAGCAGATGTTCCTGCAGCTTCTCCACTCCCCGGGGCCGATGCCAGCCTGGTCCTTTTCCAGCAACTCGTCACTTGACACCGGGAACAGTACGCTGGCTTCTTTTGTGGCACATTGTACAGAGTCAAGGACCTTGTGCTTGGAGAAGGCAAGGGGACATGTATTTCTTCAGGTCATTTTTAAAAATTTTGAGCTCATTCTCCTTTGTAAAAGCTTTTGGCAGTGTCACCTGTAAAAGTGTGTCCTGTTCTTAAGCCTCAGGCTGTGGCTCACTAGGTTTTATGTAAGGAACTCTTCTGCCTGTACGTGCTTTCTCGCTGTGTCACCTGGGGTCTGGTGGAGCGAATCACCTTCTCCCTCTTCTCAAGACAGTTCTGCTTGATGTGCTAAAATGATTTTTTTCACTTATGCACACAAAAGTGGCTGTAGTGCTCTTTTCTTTTTGCTAGTTTCCCAACTTCATGTTGTTAAGTACCTTCAATTATTTCTTCCCTACTTCAGTTTTCAACACAGTCCTGTGATGGAGATTGCCAAGGTCTTATGTCCAAACAAGCTTTGTGAGAGTTGGTAGAGGATGTAAATCCAAATATTTCTTTTTACCCTTCTTGCTCCCACCTTGCACACACACTGAAGAGAGAACCTTGCTGTAAAATCACTCCTTGCCCAGGCATTGAGAAATCCACATGGGTGCTCAGCCAGGGAGAGCCCAGTCCCACCACAGCCCTCATTTCTACCACAGGTTGTATTTCTCTGACCTCACCACTGTCCCCTTCTATTCCTTCACAGGCTGACAGGAAATGAACCCCTGACCATCCTCCCTCTGACCTCAGAAATGGAGGAAGCTGCCGTCAAAGCCCACTACAAAGTCTGTGACCGCCTAAAGCTGGAGAAGAAGCAACGCAGGATGTGCCGGCGGGACCCCGGCGTGGCCGAGACCTTGATGGAGGCGATCAGCATGAGCGCACTGGAATGCCAGTACCAATTTCGCTTTGAGCGCTGGAACTGCACCCTCGAGGGTCGTTACCGGGCCAGCTTGCTAAAGAGAGGTGAGCAGGGTGGGAATCTTGGTTGGGCGTGCTGGCACCTCCAGCACCCATCAGCTTCCCTGGCAGTTTACAGAGTGGTGACATCTTGTGCCAACAGTGGGTCACCACCTCCCCAGCGGTCCATAAAGAGGTTGTAGAATGTCAAGATAAAACCAGGCTCAGCTCATACATGAAAGTGCACAGCAGGCAAAGGATGTTATGTGTCAGTAATTTATGTGCTTGTGCTAGTGAAGCAACCCCTGTCTGCTTCCCATTGATAGCCACGGCTCTTCTTGCATCTGGAGATGCTCATGTATATGTCTTCAGCCAGTAGCTATGGTTCCTCCTCATTTCTACTGAAGCTGAGCTATTGCTAGAGGGGAAGGTACTGAAGTTCCCAAAACTATCTTCTCTTTTTTTAAAAAAAATATGATTTTTTTCCTAGTGATTAAATCAACCTTTCAGGAAAGCGATTGAGAAAATGCCTTGTTCAGGGAAATAAGGCAAATCAGACTCTTCTGTGTTGTCCTCTTAGTGGGGGCAAGAGGAGCACTATGGTAGTGCAGGGCAAAACCTGCAAATATTTGTGTGTCCTCTTACTGCTCTGCCCAGGGAAAAGGTTCTTGGATGGGTGGTGAGTAATTCCCACACCCCTTCCTTGCAGCTCAGGTGGAGATGATGAGAAGCTGAGAGACAGTATTAGAGGAGCAGGTGGTATTTTTATCTCCTTCCTTTGTGCTACCTCATCTAGCCCAGTTTCCTGTACCCTTCCAGTAAAGTCCTATTTCTGGACTGAAGCTAACGATGCAGCAGGACTATCTTACAGATAGCTTACATGGGTCTCCAGGGCTTTAGTGACTTCCATAAAGTTCCACACTTAGTGATGGAGCTGGACCTAGAAAACTAGGGTCTGAAGTACTCAAAGATAAGACCAGAGGTTTGCAAAGCACCCTCCTTTGCTTAATTAGTGAGAAGGAGTAATTCAGAAGCTCTAGGGTTTAACTAATGCACTGTCACTGACTGCGGTGGAAACAAGGAAAGTCCTTATGAAACTCAAGAGGTCTAGCCAGAGCTGCAAGACATTTAAAAATATCCCTGCATGCCAGAGGAGTCTCTGGATTAGTGGTGCCTTGGGAAAGCCAAGCACTTTCTCATGCTGACACCTGGAGGCCACAGCTTGTTCCTTCAGATGTTCTTGCCCCCATGGGCAACCCTTGGCTGAAGTTGAGCTGCCTTAAAACACTATCAAGAACCTCCCCCCCTCCTCTCATCGCTTGTCAGGACCCTGTGTAATAAATGGTAGCTCTGAGGGTTGCAAGACTCTGCCTGCTGTCTCATTCTTCCATGTTTTATGCTCCTGCAACATCTCTACCCTCCACCGATGCTGTAAATCCTTCAGAGGTTGTTCCCATGGTGTAACACCCCGCCCTGTAAATCTTTCTCCTCCTCTCTGGGAGCTGCTGGTTCCTGGTTCAGTGTTGCAGCAAGTGATACCCCAGGGCAAAAGGGGCACATGTATCACCCACTAAGACAGAGTTATTCAAATATGTTAGTGTGGGCTTGGTTCTTCTCCTCCAGGATCATTGCAGCATTTTAAAGAGAGAGTGGACAAAAATAATTAATATATCTATATATAAGGAAGGGGGCAAACCCCACTTTTGGTTTAAGAAAAGTTCCTCCTTTCATTTTTACACTTGGCCAGGCTGCTGGTTTACAACTTGGGCTGATGCAACCCGTTTCTTAAAATAACGGGGGATTGTTTAAGGGACTTGTTATCCTCTTTGGATACTCGCAAACAATTTTTGGAAATGGCTGAAACTGGATAGCCGTGGCAGGCAGGCTGTCCATGCACCCAGGGTTAGAATGCCCGCATTGATTTAAAGCTCATTATCTTGTTACAAAATATCTTGGTGCAATCAAATAGTACATGGAGGAGATGACTTTAAATTTGGCCAAAACCAAATGTCACATGGACTTGCCTGGAAGCTGCCTGAGCTGCTTGTGGGTGAGATGATACCCGTGCTGATGGGCACCAGGAATTTGTGAAGCTTTTAGTGATGGAGAATGGGAGGAGTAGAGTTGATGGGGAGATGGAAGCAGGGAGTGTCTGGCAAACAAGCCATTCCTCCTGGCTTCCTGTCAAACCTGGTATGCATTGTGGTTGCACGGTACTGACTTTCCCCCTGAGATTTCACAACTGCTTTGAATTCAGTGCTTAAAACTAGGAGGCCTTCCAACAGGTTGTCGATCTGGGCTATTTACTCAACTGGACCACATCCAGGCTGTTTGATGCTAATTGCAACGTCTCAGACTCTTAGAGGAGAGTTTACATGCCCTGTTCCATCGAGGACTTTCTGGTAGTACACTGGTACCTTTCCATTTTGTAGCACAAGTAGTCACAGTGGCAAGAGGCCAGTTCTGCAACCCAGGAGCACAGAGGCTTGGGAGTATCTACCTCTAGCAGTGGCATCCTTCTGACAGGGTTGTGGGAAGTCTGACCTAAGGTGTAACCACCACACCTAGAAAAAGCTGAACTAACCTACAGAAGATGAAAGCTGCACAGAAGATATTTTCTACCTAGAGGAGTTTGGTGGTCTGTATATCCATGAGTTTTTGTTGTGTGAATTAAGTAAAGAATTCTCCCACCATTTTTAATGAGAGAATTTGCTGAGATGAAGATGTTTCTGTGGTGCCAGAGGACATGGTCTAACTTCAGAGAAAAAACAAAGAGAAGAAAAATCCCCAAATTTTATTTCTCACCCCTGACCACTCTTTATGGTGTCCCCAGTGAGTGTGGAGTTGATCTTGTTTTATTTTAACCTTCCTTCCAATAAGGAAAAGTTTCCTGCTCTTCTTTTCCAGATGAGCAGTAGGACAATTCTGACCATGATCTGGTTTGAATCAACCCACTTTGTAGGACCAAACCTCAGTCTCCTGGACTGGATTTTCATCTGTGTTCTGCTGAAGTTCAGCATCATGCACCTGGGAGTGCTTTGGGAAGGCAAGCTCTGGGGATGGGCCAGGTTAGCTCTCCATGAGCTTGCTTGGACTACCACGAATCTCCCAAGGAACAGTTCCAAAAATGACCTGGCAGTGTCTCTGCATGTCCTTGGTTGACACACCAGTTTACAGATATATCCACTACTGTCACCATCCACTTGTGTTATTTTTGAGTGGGGGATTTCTTGAGTCAGATCCAAAGCTGTTCTGGAATTGCATCTCAAATATGCAGTCGTTTACGGCTTCCACAGCCGGAGAATGAAGAGCTATAAATACTGCCCATGTTTGCTTTTTATTTCTGTTTTTTATCATTTTGATTGAAATTATGGGTCTCTCTGGGCCTCAGTTTACATGTTGTGGGGGGTGGGGGGAGCAGATGCTGTTGCATCCCTGTAGGTGAGCATGGAGCTGTGAAAAAGGATTATACATGAAAAGTTGGAGGTGTGAACTGTTTTTTGAGGCATTTGAGTGAGGTGCTGCGTTGGGTGACAGACTGGCTACTGTGTCCTTCCCAGCCCTCAGGTGCCTTTCGTTAGCAATTTTGTTGGACTGAAGTAACACCCAGTGGAGCCTTTATGGTTTCTACCCCAACCACCAAACTGGAAGTCTGTACTGGGTTCCTGCTATTTGGTGTCCCCTTGGTAGCAATATTGCTGTACAATGATGATGGTACCTCCATGGCTTGTCCAGCTTTTGCTCGCCTCTTTCTGTTTTCAGGAGGAGACTGCAGAGTGACAGCCACAGAGCTGGCCAGAGTTTATTTGTGTTCTTGAATCCTGGCTTGTGCCACCTCTATCCATCATTCCTTGCCCTCTACTGTGTCCTCTCCACCATTGGCGATACGTGTAGAGCTCGGCGTGCTTTGACATCGCTCAAACTCTTCTCACAATGGGTTCTACCTTGATTTCTTTTTTTTTTCCTTTTTTAACCCTTTCTCCAGCTGCAATTAAAACCACCACCTCTTCTCTCCTGCAGGTTTTAAGGAGACAGCCTTCTTGTACGCCATCTCCTCTGCGGGGCTGACACATGCCATGGCCAAGGCGTGTAGCGCAGGACGGATGGAGCGTTGTACCTGTGACGAGGCTCCCGACCTGGAGAACCGTGAGGCTTGGCAGTGGGGTGGCTGCGGTGACAACCTGAAATACAGCAATAAATTTGTCAAGGAGTTCCTGGGGAGGAAGCCCAACAAAGACCTGCGAGCCAGGGTGGACTTCCATAATAACCTTGTGGGCATGAAGGTGCGTTGCAGGCTGCTTGGGGTGGGGGGTTCACGCTGTTGTGGGGTTTGGAGGGGCAATAAGGTGCTGCACTTAGGTGTGGAAATAGGAGTGTTGGATGGAAAATGCATGGTGTGGCCCTTCTGCTGGAGAGGTGAAGTCTCAGTTATGGGACTGTGCCTTGGTTTTGTCACTGTGCTTCAAGAGTTGTGCACAACTGTTGGAGGGAGACCAGAGGGAAGGAAATAGGACTGTCCAGGTCTAGAAAACATGAGGTGAGGGGAAAAAATGCTGGTTTTCCACAGGGAGGAGAGGCTCTTACAGTGCAAAGGGATGGAAAGGCAGGTTCTCCAGGCTTGCCTGAGGTAGGACAAGGAGGAAGGGATTTATGATGCCACAACACAGGCTGAGGGATGCTTTTTCTTGCAGTCGAGCATCGACAGTGTAGCATCTCCATAGCCAGGTTCCTTTAAAATTGGTTGAATGAACATCTGGCAGGGAACCAGGGTGGAGATATTCTCTCTGACTGACCTCAGTCCTAAAAGTCCCTTCAGCCTTATTTTCCGTCACCTTTTTACTCTGCCTAGAGCTGCTGGGTTTGCAGTTGGCAGTGTGTATAGTCCTTTCTTTCTTTTTTTTTTTTTTTTCTTTTTCTTTTTCCTTTTCCCATCCTTATCCTCTCAGCTGGAAGGTTTTCTGCTCCTTACCTCATGTTCCTCCCATGAGGATTTACCCTCCTGCCTGGGGGGCCTCCCTGTAGGACTGATGGAAAGAACAAAGTGTCTGCAATTACTGGGTCATCCCAGCAAAAAGAAGGGAATGGAAGGGGCTTTCCACCTTCTCCCATAATTTGTTTGGCTGTACCTAACCTAGAGTTGCTTGAACATGAAAATCCCTCAGATTGGCCAGCACAGGTGCTTAGGATCAGTGTTTCATTGCGCCAACCTCGAAGGGGGACATACTGTAAAGCTATAAATAGCCTTCAAGCCTTGTTATTGTCTATGTGATTGGATGGAGGGTTGGGGCTGGGATGGGGGAACCTAGATCTCCAGTTTCCCAGGCAAATGCAGCCCAGCCAGTTGTGCATTCTAGGAATCGCCATCCCAGCTCAGTTGTTCCTGTGTGTATGCATAAAATGTCATTCCTCACAACAGAGTTGGGGCATCGGAGAATGCCACCAACGAGTGCTGGCCAGCAAAAAGTCTCCCCCTCTCCCCACTACCAGATGCTCCTAGACAGCACTGAGATCAGGATTAGAAATATCCTGGATTTAGCTGGTGTCTGGCTTTGACTGACAGCTTTTCTGCCTCTGGATTAAAAGGCTCAGTGCCTCTGAACTCCTGTTGCAGCTCTTTGGCGTGTGAAACAGGCTTTGCAGACTGATGAAATTTGTTTTAATCCTTATGGTTGGTTGTTCCCAAGGGCCTGTCCCAACTCTTTGGAGTTGGCTGTGTAACAGATGGGACTAAAAATGGAGAAGGTGGTCCATGGAGACTGTGATTTCATGCTGGAGTTTGCTGTGAGATGTTCCTGCTCTCCTTCCTTTCCAGAGTCATATAATACAGTCTCGTCAAAGCCTGCAAGGCTGTGGCTTTAGGTGCCACTGGCATGTTCTTGTAACCCTGTGAATATCTCCCCTCCAGCAGTGGTGGGGCTAAAAAAACTTGCCCAAGGGACTTGAGCTAACTCCCAGTGCTCTCCCCAAGTAGTTGCAGTCAGGATGCCCATATGGCTGAAACTCAGTCTTGGATTTAGGTGTCCTAGTTTGTCATCTCTGCTTTACGTTGTCTATGTGACTTTGAGCTAAACAAACTCCAAGGGTAAGGTGGAGGGGGTGGATGTCTCCTTTCTGCCTGCCCTTTCTTGTCCTGATTCCACTATGAGTTAGTTCCCAGGGGAAGGGGAGATGTCAGGGACTCTCATGCATCCTCTGCCTCCACTTTACTTGGCACGGTCAGGCTCTGGTCATTGGCAGTGGTTTCTAAGCACTAGTGTAATATCTGCAGCTAAACAGCTGAGTAACAGTTGTGACGGTTGTCCAGACACTGAGAGCCCTCATGGCAATCCAAGTCAAAGACCTTTGCTGCAGGTCAGTGATCCAGTGTTCCTATTTTTGTCCACCCACGCTGTGTCTGTCGAGTTGGTATTGCTGTCTGACAGCTTTCCTTGCCTATTTGCAGCAGCGGTTGCAATGAATTCTCTGTTTATGCTTCTAGAATAATTGTACCTTAGTCTTGTTGAAAGGCAAGCCAAGCAGCCCCACCAGATTCACAACTGGACCATGAAGCCAGTCAGAGAACAACCAAACTGCTGGTTGAGAGGGAAACTTTTAGAAGGATGGTGGTTCAAGATCAGGAGAACGTACATCTATATAGGGAGGATGTGTGTACCTAAACCATAGGCACAATATGGTGTCATTAAGAAGATGACCAGAGATATTTGAGTCAGAGATGAGGACCCAGGCTGGCTTTGTAGTTGCAAGGTCAAAACTTGCAATGCTTGCTTAAGATTTCAAAATATCAAAACTGATCTGACACCTGAGCATTGGCCTTCCTGTTGTCATTGATGGATTGTTTCTGACGCTACTTGAGTGTAGATTAATATCAGATTCAATCTGCTTCCTTCCTCCTAGTCCCACTGCCAGTGCAGCGTTGGTGGAGGAGGAGATTTGCTTGGCGGGCAGTACTAGGTTCCCTCTCTGAATTTATTGATATTTTCCTTCATGAAGGCAGTGGGTTCAATATGAAACTCAGCATGTTTACTCTACTTGTCTTTCTTGAAAGAAGCTGCCCATCAACTAACTACTGCCTGATAGACTTTCCAACCATTAAATAGCACGAGATGCTACCCTAGTGGCTATGACAGTCCGAAACCACTCTGAACTTAACCTAGTTTGGTTATTTGGGCAATAATTCATATGTATTTGACGTGAATCAAAGGCAATATAGAAGAAGTGCAGATAGCCTTGATTTGTGCCATTTTGGAACTGAACAATTCTGAACTGGAGCACATGTTATATAACAAAGATGCTCTTATGGCCTCTAATGTCCTAAATGTCCTTGTGAGTTCCAAAAAGGTGATTACAGCTATTTCGAGCAGGATCTGAGATGCAAATCGAGTGCCTTTCTCCAGATTATGCAGAAAGATGATGATAGAGCAGGAGACTGAAGCCAGCTCTTCTGAATTTCTACTCAGCACCTGCTGTGTTTTTCCTCTAACCAAACCACAGATTTTGTCTGTTAGTGAAGCCATACATAGAATCATAGAGTTGTTTGCTTGGAAAAGACCTTTGAGATAAGTGAATTCAACCATACCTGTCCACTACTAAACCATATCTCTGAGCACCTCATCTACCTGTCTTTTAAATATCTCCAAGGATGGTGATTCAACCACTTCCCTAGGTAGCCCTTTCCAGTGCCTGAGAACCCTTCCAGTGAAAATTTTTTTTCCTGATATCCAATGTGAACCTCCCTTGGCACAACTTGAGGCCATTTCTTCTCATTCTATCACTTCTTACCTGAAAGAAGACAACGACACCCACCTCTCTACACCTTCCTTTCAGGTAGTTGTAAAGAGTGAGAAGGTCTCACCTCAGCCTCCTTTTCTTCAGGCTCAACACCCCCAGTTCCCTCAGCCAGGAACTCAGCACACTTGTGCTCCAGACCCTTCCCCAGCTCCGTTGCCCTTCTCTGGACACGCTCCAGCATCTCCATGTCCTTCTTGTGGTGGTGGGCATGAACCAAAACCTTTGCTGCACTCTAGACTGCTTTGCACTGGGCTGGGAATGAACAAGGAGACTTTATTCTCGAGTACTTTGCTACAGGAGCTTACTGCAGGGCCAGCCTGTGTTGGTGTGCTTACAGCGTATGTATGGATGTGCATGTATGTGCTCGCTGAGGGGATGGAGGAATATCTACTAAAGATATAGCACAAGCTTGGTGGTCTCTCACTGATTCTTAACAACATATATAATCCTTCCCTTCTAATTACTTCCAACCATGGCAAAATGTCTAAATATTCCTTTGAGACCCATCAAAAAAGGAACCTGTGCTTAACTGACTGATTTGGCAACTATCACTACACCATTCTACTCAACATGGCAGTTTCTCCATGGTGTCACACTAGCAAACAATGTGTGTATTTCTGTGAGAGTGACATTATCCTATCCCGCCTAGTTTTAGTGTCTCTTGGTAGACGTTCTCATTTAATTATTATTTTATTTTATTATTTTACTTATTTTAGTTTTTTTACAACTTTGATGGGCCGACTGTAATTTTGCCGCCACCAATGAAATAATCACTGAAAGTGTTGTGCCCATGATGGCTCACAAAGTTATATGATATGACCTCAATCACTAATGAAAGGGTGAGCTTGTCTAGTGTGAGGATGAGGTAATTAGACCAGAACTTCTCCAGCCTTCTCTTTATTGAAAAGTAGGAACTCTGAATAGACCACTTATTAAAAAAGCAATTTCCCTTCCTTTGCAAAATCTGCTCTCACTCATTCAGCTATTCTTTCAGAGGGGTCTTGGGTGGAGAGGGTGTGTGTTGGGGGGAGATGTGTGTAATGTGTCAAGGAGAAGGGGGGTTGGCGGTGGTGAGAGAAGTCAACTGTATTAAAGCTCCGTTGCCAGCAATGAAGTTTCTTGGTTATATTAAATGAAGCACAAGCAGCCTTGCTAAAGCTCTCTTCTCTATATCCTTCTCCCCTCCTTTTTCCCCCTTGTACACACAAGTGCAGCCCTCTTTTGTAACCCATTAATGAAAAGTTGGAATATTAGAGCACTCAATTAGTTCCACTGGGCTTCAGTAAGTGATGTTTTAATTAAATTTGCCCAGTTTCTCAGCAAAGTATCATTAAACATGACTTTCCAATTCCCTCTCTGGAGCGTTGCTAAGTTTCTTAATCCCAGGAGTGCTGACCTCTTCCAGAGGTATGTCTGGTCAAGCATGTCTTACAGATCCAAGGGGCACTATTAAAGGGGACTGCTGTTACCCAAGGAAAAAAAAAATGTCATATTCTCAATCCCTTTTCCCTTTATCCTTCTGGAAGGAGGGACACAAACAAGCCTTTGCCTTCAGCACCCTGAAGTCAGGGTTATAACCACAGTCTCCTTTAGAACCAAGAGTGTTTAGTGCAAAACTGTGGGAGAGTGGAAATGGAGGACAAGAAAATTTCTCCCCTTCGAAAGGTCTCTCTTTAGGCAATATCCTCCTCTTGAAACTGGTTCCCTTCATGAGGCTTCCTTAATTGTTTTTGTGTGATACCAACCTATTTTGGTCTGTGCAGACTATATGAATGTTTCTGAAGGATCTTTGTCACCCTTGTTGCTGTAGGGTTCATGTCCAGACCCATCCTGAAACAGGCTGAGAGAGTTGGGGCTGTTCAGCCTGGAGAAGAGAAGGCTCTGGGGAGACCTTCTAGTGGCCTTTCAGTACCTGAAGGGGCTCCAGGAAGGCTGGGGAGGGACTTTGGCCAAGGGCAGGGAGTGACAGAACAAGGGGTGATGCCTTGAAACTGGAAGATGATAGATTTAGATGAGATGTGAGGAAGAAATTCTTTGGTGTGAGGGTGGTGAGATACTGGAAGAAGTTGCCCAGAGAAGCTGTGGCTGCTCCTCCCTGGAAGTGTTCTCGGCCAGGCTGGATGAGGCTTTGAGCAACCTGGTCTAGTGGAAGGTGTCCCTGCTGATGGCAGGGGGGTTGGAACTGGATGAGCTTTTAAGGTCCTTTCCAACCCATACTGTTCTATGGTTCTATGACACATTGTGCCTGTATCTCTGAAACCATATGGATGCTCTGGAGAGGCTAGTGGGAGGTTCATGGACCTTTCCATGCTGTTGACTTGCTGGTTTTGGAATTCATGCAAGGAATGGCTTTTCTCCTTAGGCGGTGCTGGCAGGGATCTATCTCAAGGGCTGAGCGTGCCTCCTGCACTGGAGATGGACTCTCCATATCAGGTAGATGTTTTCCCAGCTATCATCTATCTGAGGAACTTCATGAGCTATCACATAACATGTTATCAGAGCATACCACCCTCTTCATTTCTGTATCTCTGTTTTACAGAGGGGAAATTGAGACCCAGAAAGATTAAGTGACTTACTAAAGGTCACACACAGGCGTAGCGAAGCAGTGACTTGCAGCCTGGTCTCCTGTTGCAGAGACAGTGTCTCCAAGCACTGCCCATCCTATCTCATACAGTTCCTACTAGCAAACTCGATTCCAGTCAAACTCCAGAGTTTGTTGAACAGGAAAGCTTAAATGCTAATCACTCTGGTTTTTCTGCACCCTCAAAAAGTATAATAATTCCTCTTTTTGAGACAAATCCATGTAAGGTTGTTGGTGCATGGAGGAAAAAAAGAAGAAAAAAAATGAGACATAATGCATCTTTTTGGTAGTTTCTTTGGGGGGATGTGTCTGTAGGATGAAATCTAACGTCACACTTTTACTGAGGTACAAAATCAAACCCAGCAAATTGCCACTTCTCTGGGACTAGTTCTTGATTTTATATGTACAGATCAGTTTGCAGGGTCACTACTAGTATTAATTATTCCAGGTTATGACAGGTAGGAATGCATAAGCATGCTGTCTGGATTTTTTCCTCCTCCTTCTTTCAGGCTGAGATTGGTTAAGCCAAAGTCTTTCTAAGGCCTGGAGATCAACACTCTGGAAAAAAAATTGCTTGCTGTGTCTCATGAGTAATTGCAGTTAGTTGTTTATGTAGAGCTTTCTCGCACACTAGAAATACTGAAGGGCAAAAAACCTGACTTTTAAAGTTCTCAATTTAAATTAGGGTTATGTTATTCTATGTTTAAGTGTTTGTATTTTAATGGATGTGTTCATATTTTTGAAGGAGGAAGGGTAGTGGAAAGGGAAAATGTTCTGAAACAAGTTGGAGAACATGCTCAAAAGAGGAGCTTTTTTAATAAGGTGGAAGAAAAAAGGGAAAGGGAGGAAAAATAAAGGAAAAAAAAAAAACAAACCAACCTACTAACAATCTGTGAAACTTATAATTCAACCAATGGCAATGGCTAGTGTTAAGAGACAAGTCTGGTCTTCTAGTCTCTTGGGCACTGTGAAGAAATGGGGACCGTGGCTGCTGTCCAAACGAACATCAATACTCGAGCTGAGAGAATAACTAAGCCTATTTAAATTGAAGTAGGACATGTATATAGAGGATGGAAGAGATTCGATTGTAAAGAAGCATCCCAGAGCCCTTTCCAAAGTAAGACAAGACGAGGGCTTTTTCCTGGATGAGCTTAACTCTAAGGAGTTTCATCTGCTCCTTCTTCTCCTACAAACCATAGCAAATGGTTTGAAGCCTTAGAGCCGCAGACCAGCCATGACGACAGCGGAGATATAACCGAGGAATTCCCACGGCTGCGTGTCCGCTTCGGACTGCTGCTCCCCAGACAAGAGTTGTCTGAAAAAAAACCTACTGCCAGAGCCCCGTGACCCAGCTGGGAATGAATGGGAATCTGTCCTCAGCGTTTCAGCTAAAACACTGAGAAATTGTGCGTTGCAGCATGTCTGAGACTGATCATTCCAGGGGGCACTTAGTCTGAGCTTCGTAGCAAACCATTGTTGTGAGGAAGGATTACACGTTGCATAGCAATGCTCTGCTGTGATCCTTTTTCCCCTATGGTTCTTGTAAAGCCATTTGGGCAGGCGGTCCTGCAGTGCTATCTAATTTCCTCTTAGCAGCACGCAGCAATAAAGACAGTTCAGTCTTGCTCTATCATCATTGTTTTCCTCATTGTGCCCTTGTCAGTATTTGATATTCTCCTGACGAGATAAATGGGAGTTTGTGTTCCAAAGTCAAACAAACTAATTTGCTCAAAGAGCTTTATTTTCCTCCCAAACTCTCCTATTTGTGAGGCTACAAGAGCAGGTGGTTGTTCAGAGGAGGGTGGGAGGACGTAATTTCAATATGTGATGCTATCCCTGATCCACTGGTTGTCTTTGTTCAACTTTGCTTTCATGGTGGAAGCTCTCTACAGCATATAACACAATCAGGATTCAAAAGCACACTTGTGTTGTTACTCCTGAGTTACTACGACTCTGATGTGTGGTAGCGACAGCGTTTAGCCCATGGGGAGCATAAAATGTTTTGTGATTTGGATTTAAGCTAATACATTTTACTTCACATCTGTGTCAAGACAGAAGCATGCATGTGGTGACTTATCATAGCCGAGATGAAATATGATTATTAAATAAGTGGTGAGGCTATGTGTGTGTTTAAGAGAAGTTCAAATCTCTGTAGGGTGGAGACAGATCAAGCTATGAACTGTGTGATGTCCCTGGAAAAGAAATTGAAATTATAAGATTGTATGAAAGTCTTATTCTGCATAGACTTCTTTTTTTTTTTTGATGATAAAAGCTAAGCTATTCTAGCCTGGGAGTCCCTCCAGGTTTGGAAGAGTGATCTAGACATTTACTCATTTGTCTTAGGACTCAGCCAGGAAAGGTTTCTCCGACACTGCTCCAAGCAACCTGCTGACTTGGATAAGTCTTACTCTGCTTCCTGAAGGAACGAGGTGGATTTAAGTGTCTTTGACAGGAGCCTGCAACAAGAGGAAGAAGGTCTTTGTAGAAGCTGAGGAATGAGACGAGAAACAGAAGGACTTTGCCAAGATTAATTTTGGCTCGTGGGTGGTTAGGGGCCCGTAGGCAGCAGTTCTCCATCACACATCGCCTTGAGTAGCTGCATCGTGACTGACAGCAGCAGGGGAGACTGGCTGGGGAAGAAATTTTTCTAGGATTTTCACTATAGCTGCTTCATAACATTCTTGAGCCCTTCCTGGCCCTTCAACGAGAAGGTTTATGGGGCAGTTGGGATGCACCACACTTGCACAGTGGCCATATAAAAATCCACATGTTGGATTTCATCAACTGGTGCATTCATAAGAACAGGGACAATGGAAACCTTTTATGCTTTGGTCCACCAGTGCACGATATCTAAGCTGTCCTAGCCACTGCTTAACAAGGAGCTAGAGGTGGGTCAGGAAAAAAAAAACAGACTGGGACTCAGTAGAGGCTTTTTTGATCACTTCTTAAGCTCTGACAAGGAGAGCAGCATTTGTCTACCTAAATATATGTGTTAGTACCATTGAGAGACCTTTGTGCTCCTGGAGGGGCAGCTGGTGGTGAAGAGCAATGCTTTACCTCAAATAATGCTAGATGCTGATATTTAGACACCTGAATTCGTCCCAGAGGGTGAGTCAAATGGGAGCGTAGAGGTGTTTCTCAAATGTAGGCATTTAAACTCAAATGTCTGCCTCAGTGAGGTCAACCCTGGCTGGATGGTGTGATTCAGGTGCCTAAACCTACATGCCTATTCCTGACTGAAGGTCTTCTGCCATCTGCTAGCTGCCAATCCATCAGTATCTGGATATCCAACACGTGTTGTGCCATATCTACTCACCCCATGCGGATGCCTTGCACCTGCAAAATCAACTCTCCAACTGAGCTCTGGAGAGGTGACTCCTGATGAAAACAGCCCCATATCCAAGTTCCCTCCCTTCATTTTATGACCGTGCCTTGTTCAACCAGCTCTAAATCCAGCCAACCCTCTGCACAGGAGCGTGTCTACCAGCCAAGCCAATTTGTTTTGGTTTCTTGCTTCTACTGTACAATGGTGGTCATCTCCTTTTCCAGGTGGAGCAGATGTGAATGGGTTGAGGTGGAAGGGTGGAGAAAAGCCTGAACTGATGAATGTCTGCAGTGTATAACCTCAGTATCCCAGCAATTTTGCCCAGTTTGATGATGGTCTGGATGTGAAATCAGGTGTAGGATCTTTGTTTCAGACGAACTCAGCTCTTACTTCTGGATAACCAGTGAAATGTGACTTTATGTGAGGGACAGTATGGGTGTGGGTGGGTTTTTTTTTTATGTGGGTTGTTTTTTTTTTCTTTTCTCTTTTTCTCAGTGTTGAAATATGTTCTCTACGCTCTTCTCGAACATTGTGGGATTTCTTGTAGAGTTGGCTAGACGCTTTGGCATGCAAAGCGTGACAGCCCCTAACCAAGCTGGCCCAGCTGAGTACTATAAGCAGTAACACATCTCTCTGTAACCCGTCCCTTGTTTGAATGCTACTGTGTATTATTGGATTGCATTTGAGAAGGTCTTGGCTGTTGCAGGAATGAAGTGTGACCATTGGCCAGGCTTTGCTGAAGGCCGTATTATACACAGTGTCTTTCTAAAAATGTCTCTGTAATATCAGGATTGGGCCAGACCCCAATTCTAAGTCCATGACCTATTGCACATTTGCACATGGTGCTCAGCAGGACTCATGCAGCCAAATAATTGAGAACCGGATGGTCAGGAAATGGACTGGAGCCAATCTTCTGCTGTCATGAGGCCATAACGTAGGCAGATGCCATAATGGGCAGAGAGGGGAAGTTGTTTTTTCTCTTTTTTAGATAACATAGATGCCCAAAGGAAGGACATCTCCAGTAGTACCTTGACAGGAGGCAACTCTATAAAAAACCCCTCTATTCTAACATGCTATTTTAAGGAGTGGTTATATCTTACCCATTTAAAGCCAAAATGTAGCCTATTTTTGGGGAAGGGGGTGGGAGGGAGAACTAGAACTATAAATACCTGTTTATAATAGGTGGACAAACCACAGGTTCTCTGTGACTGTCCAAATAAAGTGTCTGCTCTCATGTTGCCCACAGAGGAGTCCCAGGTGTAGACCTATCTCTGGAGAAGGTGAGGGAGAGCATCCAGATGCCATTTGTAAGGTGATGGATATACTTTTGTGCCATGAGGCATCTTCATTGCAGCCTGATGGTGAGGGGCCTGGAGCATCTCCTGTATGAGGAAAGACTGAGAGAGCTGGGACTCTTCAGCCTGGAGAAGAGAAGACTGAGAGGGGATCTGATCAATGTCTATAGGTACCTGAAGTGAGGGGGCCAAATGGATGGGGCCGGGCTTTTTTCAGTGGTGCCCAGTGACAGGACAAGGGGCAATGGGCACAAACTGGAACACTGGAAGTTCCAGATAAACTTAAGGAAAAACTTCTCTACTGTGAGGCTGATGGAGCCCTGGGACAGGCTGCCTAGAGAGGGTGTGGAGTCTACATCTCTGGAGATGTTCAAACCCACCTGAATGCCTTCCTGTGTAATTTGGCAGGGGGGTTGGACTAGATGATCTCCTGAGGTGTCTTCTAACCCCCACCATTCTGTGATTTGAAAAGGATAGGATCTTTTGTTTAGCATCAGTTGGTTTATGAGCATGGGGTCCTTTACAGCACCTGGGAGGCTCTTACCACCTTTGAGTCACTCTGTGCTTTCTTCTTTTCCTTCCTATACTGCTTTTTTTTTTTTTCCTGTTAAAAATAACCTCCTCTTTCTATTTCCTCCATCTGTTATGTGAACACTGTGGTTCCAATGGCTCTGCTTTTCCTTCTGTATTTATGCTTTGGGATGGTCTGAAGAAAGCTATTGCCATGCAAGCTATCTCCAAGCAAGATCTGAACATCTTCCTATATGGAGACCGACTTTCTTTTGCTTTGGGTATAAATTAAACATATACATTTACTTTCTGATATTTTGAACAAATTATTTCACTCCTTTAGGGATCTCTGAGATGAGCTTAATTTCTCACCACAGAACCCACTGCATGTGTTTGACTGTTAAAATAAAATAATAATAATAAATTAAATAAAGGCTTTGAAACCAAACCTTGCCAATGACAGTTGCAGTCAAGAGGTGTAAGCAGGCACAGAATTTAACACGAGAGTCCTGGTGTAGAAGGGACATAATCCACTTAGGTTTCCAAAAGTAGAAATGTCTTCCCTTTCTTTTCCACCTTGAGTTTAAAGACCTTGGTCTTAAGGTCTCTGCTTTTTTTTGTGGAGGGAATAAAATATACATTTCCATCCTAGTTGAAAACACCTTATAGAGGGTTCTGCCAATACATTTTAGAAGTTATGCTAACGCAGGACTTGAACTTTGCAGCCTGTTCCTCCCTGGGTGGTGGCTTGTGTAGACAACTTTTGGGTGCAACAGCCCCTGAATGTGTGTGTGATGCCATGTCACTTTATCTCCTCACTAGAAGCTCTACACAGCATTTAGTTAAGTGGCTTTTCTGCCTCTGAATCAGATTATTTTTAAACACTTGTGGCCTTGCTCACTATCTTGCCTGATCAAATCTCAGGACCTGCTCACCCTGAGGTGCTGATGAAACATCAAAGCAACAGTTGAGGTTCCTCATCCTGATCTGGAGCAGCTCTTGTTTGCTTATGATGGGGGTAGATGATTCAACCTTTAGTGCAGGTGGTCTCTTCCCATGGCTAAAACTGAAAATTTAAACTCCTCTTATCTCCTTGCAGAGTGACTGCCCCACATCTTCTCTCTGGTTGAAAATTAAAGACTGTTCCCCTAGTCCTTCCAGCAGCCACTAGCTTCTTCATATTCCCCAGGGGTAACTGGCTGATGGGCTGAGGACTGATCCCGCTGGGATGGACACTGCAGCATCAACCCAGATTTCATGTTTTTTCCCCTTGAAACCCTCTGTGTGAGAGGTCAACCTTCCAAGCTGCCTACAGCTGGTGCCACAGGCAGAGTAAATCCTGGGGGTTGCATTAAAGCACCTGGAATCTCCAAACCCTTCACACAGGAAGCTGTTTTCCATTTCTTCACATCTTAATTTTTGAGAGAAAGTCCTGGTGTAGAAGGACATAATTGTACTTAAATTGTACTTCATTAAACATCCATTTGGCTAGCAAGCAATGGCACTCTGTTTTTAAGAGCACATGCAGGCTTCTTCATTGCTAGCAGAAACAAGTTGGGAGGTTCTTTTGAACATGCTACCACACTCCAGAATAGGATCCTGAACACAGGTTGGAGAGTCAGAAGCTACCAGGAAGATTTTTGGAGCTGCTGGTATTGATGATGGTGATCCTGGCTATTGTTCTCCAGAACTCATCTATTATTTCAGCTGCATGAAGGTTTTTCCTCAATCACAAAGTGAACTGGGTGGGATGTTAAGCCTAGTCACTACTAGTGGAAACAGGACAACTTAACCATGTTTCCACTGAGCCTGTGCTGCTAACTGGGAGCTGTGTGAGGTTATGGTGGTGTCCTGTGTGTGGTGGTGTGGAGAAGATTCCTACTGTCCACATTCATGTTCACCACTCCACCTGTGTGTTTGTGTGTGTTACAGCAGCACTCTCCTTCTCTCCATTAAACCAACTCCTTCTACTCTTGTTACATCATATGTCCTTGTTCTGTTGAAAAGAGACAAATAAATATTTGTTATTTATAACATATAATAAATGTTAAAATATATATTAATCTCTTAGTTGCATCACAGCTTCAGAACTGTGTCTACATTGATGAGTGCCAGCACTGGACAGCCTTTGTACACCTTACTGGTATCATTGACTAGGCAATAAAGTGATATTCTGGCAGGTAAATGTCACATTCTTGGAAACCAAAGTCCTTCTGAAACAAGTATTTCCTGTAGTGTATGTTTTCTGTCTTCTTCCAGCACATAGTTTTTGTATTGTCATCAACTTGATGTTCCAGGAGTGTCTTCTAGCAAATGGTTTCTTTGCTCTGTGTCTTGATTTCTTCCCCCATAACTGATTTTCTTTTGGGGCCATGTGTGTCTGCAGGTCATCAAAGCTGGCGTGGAGACAACCTGTAAATGCCATGGCGTATCTGGGTCCTGTACTGTTCGAACGTGCTGGAGGCAACTCTCTCCATTCCATGAAATAGGGAAGCAGCTGAAGCAAAAGTACGAGACATCGCTCAAAGTGGGCAGCACCACCAACGAGGCCACGGGAGAGGGAGACATCTCCCCACCCAAGAAGTCCATCCCTGGTCACAGTGATCAAATCCCAAGGACTACGGATCTTGTCTACATTGACGATTCCCCGAGCTTCTGTATGATGAGTAGATACTCACCTGGGACTTCGGGAAGGAAATGTTACAAAGACAAGAACTGTGACAGCATCTGCTGTGGGCGAGGGCACAATACGCAGAGCCGGGTGGTCACCCGTCCGTGCCAGTGCCAGGTCCGTTGGTGCTGCTATGTGGAATGCAAGCAATGCACCCAGAGAGAAGAGGTTTACACCTGCAAAGACTGATGTGTCTTCTGCTTGATGGCAACCTTCGGAGTTGGGCGATGGCGATCTATGAGAACTACGTATGGAGACAAACAGGGTTTGATTGACCTTCTGGGATCTGAAAGCTATGTTGAGACATAAGCACTTTGTAGGGTACAGGTGACCCAGCTGTGTTGCTGTTTTGTTTTTGTTTTGTTTTTTTTCTTTTCATAGACTGAATTTTAATGAGGTCCAACCATGTGGAAATAAGTGCCTGTCACACTGGGGTTAGACACCAGTTGACCTTCACCTTAGTCATCCCTGCAATTTGACAGATCATTCATCCTTGGAACATCTTGATTGTTTTACCAATCCTCTATGAACTCCTGGGCTAATATATTCTCCTTAGCATAAATAACCTGTACTACTATGTTCCTTAAGCTTACCCAAATGCTTAGAGAGCTCAGCAGATCTGAAAGAAAGATCTTTCTGCTTTGAATGTGATGGTGTGGGAAGAGTTTGAGATTTTTCCCCTTCTAAAACTAGAGAGAAGTGTGTAGGGTAAGCAGGAACAGTCCTGATGGTTCCTCTAGTTGAGTTTCTGCACATTGAGCAAACAAGGCTCCAACAAAGAGACCCACTGGGAGGGGAAGCTTTTTTGACGACAGCTCCGTATCTGCATGCTTTGATCACCAAATACAGCTCCAAAAACGTAGGGTCCACCATGTCTCAGACAGAAATATAACCAAGAAAGAGGCTGGGAAGACAGTAGAAAACCAGACGTGCCTGTCTCCTTCAGTCCAATCACATGTCCTTTTTTTTTTAAAACCATTTCTTCAAATGCAGTTTCTTTAGCACTATTGCTGTCTTATTTTTTATTTTTTTAAAAAAACCACTAGATACTTTTGTTTTATTTTCACTTTTGTGCATGATTTATTTTTCTTTCCTCTTCCCACCTCTTGTTGATCGAATTCACCCTGTGGTAACTGCTTCAGAAATCTGAACTGGAACTTTATTTAGTCTTATGCCAGCTGAATTTAAATGAGTGTTTCTGAGTAGGACAAGAGAAATTCCAGTGCATCTTGGAATGCAGTGCTGTCTTGCATTGTATAGCAGCTGTTTTGGACTGGATCAGACCTCTGGAGGAGTTGACTTTTCTTTTATTAGGTCATCATTCCATTTACTCTAAACCATGGCAGTGGTACGTGACATAAGCTGTATGTAAACCCTATGACCTTAAGATTATTTTTTTTAATTATTATTATTATTATTATTATTTTTTAACCACTAGATCAAGAACTGTATTTTAAAAATACAACTGCTAAATGGTAACCAACTATTGGATTTGGAAGAATTAATCGACACAGAGACAAACTATCAAGTGGATAGAGAAACGAGAAGCTGACTGCAGTGGTAGATCTGTGAAATAAATGACAACCTTCAGCATTTCTTTTTTTTTTTCCTTTGAAGAGGAGATTTACAATCCTGGACTTGATGCAGCAATATCCTTCAATCATATAAAAGTGGATTGGAAGCAGCCAGTGAAAGCCTCAACAAAGCTTTCTAAGAAAACCCTGGAGAGCAGATGCCATTTTATTTTATTTCTGGTAGCAAATTTTGATTTGTCCAGTAGTAGCAATTTCCACCTATTTTAGATAAGCCACAGATCTTGTTCTCAAAAGAGGAAAGCTGGCTGGAGTTTTTCAAGCAGTAGTAGGTGTTAAGTAAAAAGAGAGCAGTTCTCCAAGATGGGCTATTATTTTTCAAGGTGTTTTTTTTTTTTCTTTTCTTTTTATATTTTTATTTTTTTTTTCCCCCCAGAGAGTAGCCACTATTATTTAAGCTGTTCATGTGCATCTACTGGGAAGAGAAAATTTTTTAATTATTATTTTTTTTTCCTTGGTAACAAATAACTGCAGTCTAGCCTGGCTTGGTGGCATCAAGTCTTGAGTTGGGGGCATGGGGAGGGACAGGATGTTACTGTTAATAATGGTCCTACAAAGTGAAACATACTGTCTCTTTTTTTAATTTTTTTTTTTTTTTTTTAATATATTTGCTTATTTGCTGTACAATTCTGGAGGTTGGGGTAGTGCTGGAGATGGAGGAATCCACACATGGTCTTTGTCCTTTCCACCATGTCAAATGCGCGGTGGTGCATCAGCTGCAGAAAGTTTGCAGGAAGGTCTTCCAGCTTCTGGGAGATGCACCACTTTGAAAGTCACCCATGAGCAGTTTATCTAATGGTTTAAAAAATAAACTGACTAGAAACCTATTATTCAGTGCGTGCATGTGTGTGTATATATATATATACACACGTGCTGACACGTAAATAGATTTATATATAAATATTGAACAAACATTTATTTATTGTAAAGCCCTTCAGAAGGACCTTCTTATGGTTTCAATGTGGTATTATGTTAAATTCTCTTTCTCCCTCTGTCTCTCTCTCTCTCTCTCTCACACATATGTGCAAACTCACTGTTACATTTTTGTGTGTGTGCTAGAATAGCTCTTCCCTTCCAAAGTAAGGCCAGATCCAAACCTACTCAAAACATGAGGATTTTTGGGTCTGAATTACTATTCCTGGCCCCATTCTCTTTACAAAACATTTGTTCTTAATTAGAGAATGGGCTGCAATTTATGTGCATTATTATTATTAATTATTATTAATTATTATTATTGTTATATTTAAACCATGGGCCTCATTTTCCTCCTTTTCACTGGTGTCTCTGTCTCCGTTGACCTCGCTGGAGTAACTTCACATTGCACTGGTGTGAGAGGAGAATGAGTCCCTAGATGCAGAAGAGAGGGTGGTGTTGGCATCGATATAATTGCAGAGAACATGCCTGGGTCGAGTGGGATAAGGTAGCTTGATATGTTTGGCAGTTGGGGTGGGAGAGAGAGAGAGATGGGTGGGCAATAAGGCAGATTGTCAAAGCTTGACTTAGAAGAAAGAGGCAAAGAGTGAATGAACTACTGAGTGAAAGAGCTCTTCTGTGTATTATAACTCACGCACTGAAGCCTGGATGCTTTCTGTAAGTATTTAAAAGAAAAACCCATCAAAAAACAACAAAAAAAAACCCTAAAAAAAAAAAAACCACACAAAAAATGGTATTTATGTTAATGTGGATATATTACTTGCCTGTTATATATTGTAAATAGCAAGGTTTATTCTCCTGTGGTTATAAAAAAAAATATAAATAACTAAATAGTAGCGAGGCACATGTGTTAAATGTATAGTCAGTGTATAAAATATACTAACACTCTGAAATCAGGAGAACTTGTCTTCTTGGCCTTTTGACCTAGGGTGGTAAAACATATGTGGGTTATTTTTCTTCTCCCCCCCACCCATGGCATTGTGTGTGTTTGGGGTGGGGGGTATTTAGTTCCAGCATTTTCCAATATTTGCCTTATCTTTGAAGAAGGAATGGGGTGGGGCAGGGAGGGGGAAATCCTCTTTTTGGAAAAATCCAGTGGAGTTTGAGTAGGATGAAACAAGTAGCAGCTGGTAGAAAAGATGTCAAACCCTCTCAAAACCCTCTGAAATGCTTGACCTGGGGTTTTCTGCTGGTGATAGATGTGTGTTGGAATTGAATTAACCTATGGAGGAGGAGCTTCTGCTTGTGCTACTCCATGTGCAAGTTCAGAAAACCCTAGGTAAGAGACTCTGAAGTTCTCTGTAAAACATTGGGTACTGTCCTGTAAACCCTTTTTTTTGTTCCAGCTCTATGAAACTGGATTTTTCCAGAGAGGCTAATTCAACCACCACACTATTGAATCTCCAGTGCAATTCAATTAAATTGCTTGATTTTTTGCAGAACTACTACAAGAATGGATTTGGGTCCCTGAATCTTTCATGGTGTCATTTCATATATTAAAAAAAAAGTGCAAAGCAACTTTTTCCCTTTTTATTACCCACGGAGAAACAGATTTTTGCAGCAGATGTAACTGGAGAAGGATGGATGGGTGTAGGGGAGGTCTCTGGTTTCTGATCCCCTTTCACCTCCTGTTCCCCCAAAAGTGTCAAAGTGTTGGTTCTCCTAAGCTGATCCAGCAAGACTTGTGAGATCAGTTTTGGGGTGTGTGTGGGGGGGGTGCAACCATTATTTATATAACTTTTTTATTAATTTTTTTAAAAGAGAAGTTAGCTGATGGAAGAATATTTTTATTGAATAGTGCATTTAGTTATGTCAGAAATATAAAAAAAAAAGTATATATAATATTTTTGTAAACAAGGCAAACTGAAAATGTTTGCTGTTTTATATTAGAATTTTCTATTAAAAGAAATAAAAAAACCCCACACAAATAATTGTTGCACCCGTCATCTGTTTTTTTTTTAACAAGCTTCTATTCTGTGTGACTGACTCATATATACCGGATGTGGAGACATGCAAAACAAGTCCTAAACATTACATTCTCATTGTCTTCCAGCTCTCAAAAAACTCCAGGTGGTGAAACAAGCATGTTTAATCAAAGGTGGTTGGGGTTTTTTTTGGGTTTTGGGTTTTGTTTTTTTAATTCTTGACACAAAAAATGAGTTATGAAGAGTGAGTAGCTTGTAATTAAAATACAAAAGCCTACCCTGAGACTTCAAGCTTACCCTTTTTTAGCATCCTAGTCTTGAGATGACTCTGGATGAAGGAAAGCTGAAATCTATTTACAATTATTTACAATAACTAGATATTTGTCATTGATCTCAGTTGGCCTGGGAAGAATGACTCTTAAAAAGATTGTTGGGGAAAAAAAATAATCTGAGTACATGGGAAGGTTAAATTAAAAGGACCAAATTCCAAGCTTGATAAAACCCAAGCAATTTTTGTCTATTTAAATGGGGCAATATAAAATTGAGGAGCTGAGAACTTGGTCTGCTGCAGTTCAGGAAGCCTGTTGTTCACATTTGGAAGCAGGGGATGAGTTATGGACTATCTGTTTTCAAAAGAGCTTTTGGGATTGCTGGTTTGGAGACCTGAGCAGGGGCAAAAATAATTTCTGAGGATTTTTTATGGTCTGACAGCTTGTACACATCTGCCTTCCTTCAGTCCAGGTCTTGAATTTCTTTGTTAATAATTTTTCAGCTGCTTTATTTTAGCCAACATACATGAGGTTGGTTTGGCTGTAGTAGGGTTGGATGAGAACCCAGATGAAGGGACAGATTTCTCAAGGGTACTTTCATAGAGTAGATGCTGCTTAAGGTAATTTTCTGGTGGATTATAGTGCCTGTGAAAAATTCCTCAGTTGATGTTGCAGTAAAATTAGGTCTGCTCTGTACTCGATAAAACAGGTGCAGCAAAGCTCTTTGTTCCCGGTTTGTTCAGCTCTGTGTGCACATCTGCTGGGTTGAGTCTGGTTTCCATGGTCAGCTCATCCTGACTTTCAGTTTTCAGGATGCTAACAAGGTGATGACTTTTAGAGAGTAGTAACATTTTCCAGCAAGAGAATAGTGCTTTTTATGACCATTACTGCTCATGTAACTTGAAGGAGACTCAGTAAGGCACAAGATCAGGCCTGTAGAAATCTGGTCATTGCTAAAGCAATGACCAGCTAAAGACCATAGATATTACCATTGAATAGCTTTTAGATCTATTTTTCACTGATGAACATTGGATTTGACCAACCTATTTACATGTTCCAGGAAACTGAATATTTCTGAACAGCAAGAACAACCAAAAAAAGGGAATTTCTAGTATTTGTGGGTGGAGAGGAAAAGCAAATGGATGTTGTAAGCAGGGTTTATCTCAGACATCATGGAAGGCTTCCTGTAACTATATTTCTTCAGGGCCAGGGAGTGAGTAGGGTGTAAGTTCAGACCATAAATGATTCAGACACATAAATTCAGTAGGCTATCAGGGGACACATCTGAGTTGTTGCTGAATGTTTTCAGAAATGGGCAAAAACTCTTCTCAGTAGTGTTGGGCAAAATGGCCCTAAAGGGACAGGAGATTCCTCCCTCACCCAGTCTTCCCTTTCATCACAGGGTTGCTCAGGAAAGTTGGGCGAGATGCTGACACGCTTGGTGTAGTGGGGCATTTGCAATGGACCTCGAATCATCTCCCCTTAGATAAGGAGCCTGTGATCTTGCAATCTGTGTAGGCACCTCTAGAAGGTGTTTTGGCCCATGTGGAGATGACAGTTTCTCCTCACTGACAATAGAAGGGGATAAAGACATAGATACCCAGGTTAAGAGATGTGGGGATGAGTTCAGGACTAATCAAGGACTCTGACAGATCCCCTTGGGCATGGACCCACCTGAAACATTGATCACCAAAACAGCACAGGAATTTTCCCTTGTTCAACTCCACCCCAGTCTCTAAAAAAAATGACTTTTGAGACCTGAATGTAAAGTCTAGGATTTGTTTTGCACACTTGGGATGACATTTCCTTTTAAAGGGAGGTGGGAATACTAACATGAAGGATTAGTATTTTTTTTGTTGTTTTCCAATGTCTTATGGGAGCCTAAGTTATTTTTCTCTACCTCATATGTACAGCTTGTAGGTATAAATCTGATTCTGAGTGACTGTTGAGAATGTATTTAAGTTATTTAACATCTTTGTATAACAAAAATAAAAAAAAAGCCAGAACAAATGAAACAATAAATGTATTTTAAATTATACTTGAAGCGTGCTCCTCTTTTCTTCGCATCTGTTGAAAAAGTCTATGTTCAGCGGTTGTGGAAGCTCCTGTGCTTCCCTCAGCACTACTTCTGACCTCTGGTCCTGGATCCAGACTGTTCTTGTGGCCAATGTAAGCCTCAAAAGACAGTAAAGCCTAGTAGGGTGGCAGATGTGTTACCTAGATGAGCAGGATGGTGTATTTCCAGCCTGAGGTCGCAGTGTGCTCTGGGAGATATGAAATGATCCCTGTTAATTAATTGGATGGTGGAGATCCTCATCTATTTGGTCTTCTTTGCAGTCTTCCCCTCCTTTGAAAGCTCCCAGGCTTTCAGGAGAAGGGATGATCACAACCTTCAGAGGAGAAAGTGTTCTCCTTTTCTCTCTGCAGTAACTATACCTGCAGAAAGCAGAGTCAGCAGTTCAGGAAGGAGTTCCTTAACAAGACCAGCCTTAGCAACAATTAAGGTTGCCAAGTGAACTCTTGAGGTATATCCATCTTGAGCCTTGAACTGCCAACATAATGCCTCAGAAGTTTAAATGTAGTAGTCCTCATAGTGTTACTGTGAGCTGGAGAAATGTCTCTACTCTCTCTTTTGCATGTTGATGGAGTGACCTGTCTACAGCAAGGACCAAAAACCCCAGATTCCTGTTCTGTCCCCACAGATCTACTCTCCCAGTGAAACAGCTCACAAAGTACCATCTGATTCAGGACTGTTACAGAATGCCCTGGTTTGGGCCAGTCACTTTGCCAGTATTTTGAGCAATACAATGTTAAACAAGCTCAAGAGGTTGATGGACTCCATCAGCTTTTCATGAGATTTCATTAATCATATTTTGCTGGAGAAGTCATGATACCTTGGCAGAATGTCACTGTCATGATGTGGTTGAGAAGTTACTCTGGTTGGGTAACTGGCCGGAGTTCAGAATAGGGAGGATGTGGCCAAATTTAGTCTGTCTGAATGACAGCATTTTAAAAGTCTGTTATTATCTCAGGCTACATCTTGTCTTTTTCTTCACAATGCAACCCCTGGAGCTATTTGGTACCTAAAATGCATTTCAGCTGAGCTTTAAATAACCAGAGCCTGTTGCTATTCATCTTACAGCCTACTAATGACTCAAATATGGGTGATTTGGGTTTGCAAAGCCTCTGAGGAAAAAACATAGTGCTCTCATACATGGTTTTATGCCATGAGATGCTGCTTCTCTGGACCACAGCTGTGGGATGGTTCACAGATGCTGCTTTTTTGTGTGTTGAGGAGAAAGCTTAGAAATCAACCACCAACTGCTCAAGCTATTAAAAAAAACAACTAACCAAACAGACAAAGAAACAACCCAATCCAAACCCTAGCCCTGGAGTAGACAAAACTTGTGGCAGAAAAGATCTTATTGAGATAGCAGGTAGTGGAGTATTAAGTAAGAGGCTATTTAGATTACTGGGCTACTGTCTGTTGAGGCAACCAACCAGGCACAGGCATCCTTGTCATCTCACTCAATGGTCAAATAATCATGTTAACATAAACTATCTTAATGAGGTGGGGTAAGAAAAAGCACATAACCAATAATGGTAGTTCAGCTGGCAGGAGGTAACTTCTTACCCTGCAGGAACTTAATAACTTTCATGTGTATGTCCAGGTAGACCTTCTCAGGGTTTGGCACCCTGTCAAAGCAGCTAAGTGTGGTCCAGATGATTGAAACAAGCAGACAGCCAACCCAAGTTGCTTGGCAGGGTGATTGGGCATGTGATAGAAAAACTGAGCTTGGAAAGAGCTTTAGCCACCACTGTCCTTTCAGTGTACCCTTGATAGACTTCTTCTGTACATCCCAGGTTAGACTACTAAACAAGGACTACTCTGGTCTTGATGGCGTGCTGGAGGACTTTGGAAAATCTGGCATGTGTTTTCAAAGCGCTTCATAAAGTCAGAGTTGGTTATCCAATTCTCTCCTTCTCATGCATACAAAATTCTTTCAGTCTCAAAAATTACCTTTCAGTCTCATTGTGGTGCAGCAATCACATCCAGGCCTTTAACCAACACCTTAAGAGATGACTCTTCAGTATTTACTGGGAATCAGCACTGTCCATCCTCAACCAGAGATGATGGTATCTTTATCCAGGATCATGCTGATGTTGGTTTCCTATCACACTGTTGTACTTCTCACAGCTTAATATCTGCAGCATCCACCCAAGGAGATGTTTACTATATCAGAGAACTCCGCACAACCAGTTCACCTTCTGCTTTTTGTTCTGCTTTGCCTCTTGTGGTGATGAGAATGATTAGCACCAGGCTCTGAGGAACCAGGCAGATACTTTGACTGATGTTTGGTCTAGGTGATTTTAAGCAAGAACAGTGGATGATTTGGAGATGTTGGGATTGGAGATGGGGGGATCCATGGAGCTACCTGTGGTCTACCTCCCATCAAACCCTGCAACTGCCTTCTTCAGCTTTCCCAACTGACCTTGCTTTACACTTCCTGGCAGTTGGGTAATGAGAAATCCCAGCCTTGAAACCTCACAGCCAGCCTCCAGCCAGACCCTTAAAGAGCTGCTAATGTGAGTCGTAAAGCCGCAGTAGCCTAGGATGTAACAGCGTTTTGACAGCTGTTCCCACAGAGGAAGTGGGTGAAGCTAGAATGTGTATTGTAAGAATTTGGGATTAAAATAAAAAAAAACAAAAAAAAATTAAAAAAAGTATTAAATGTGAGATTTATCACCAGAAAAATAAAATAGATTTCTTTTCCCCTTTTATCCCCTGCTTTCCTTAGGGCTGCTGCTAGGTCTTTGCAAGGAGATGGTCTCAGCCTGCATCTGGGGATGTTCTAGGGAAGCATGAGAACTAAGTAAAATCCAATAATAAAATCTAATAAACAACAGAGATGCCTTTAGCTTAGAAACAAGTAAGGACTTGCCTGAACCTCTTACAAGCTTCTAGTTGAAGATATCCCTGCTCACTTCAGAGGGATTGGACTGGATGATCTTTAAAGTTCCCTTCCAACCCAAACCATTCTACAATTCTATGATTCTAACCATACATCCAAGGAATGTGTTTTTTACAAAACTCTGTGTGTAATCCAGCCAAGAAACTAATGAGCATAGACAAATGTAGAAGAGTGTGTGCATTTGTGAGCAAAAAGAAGCAGAATGAGGAGAAAGAGAGAGAAAAAAATAATAATGGGACAAATTTTATACAAATCTTCCTCTTAAATAGACCTGAAAGATGAAAATCTGACTGTTACTTGGACAAAAAGAAAATTAATCACCAAGAGATGAGATGAGATGAGAGAGTCAGGCCCCAGATATTAATTCATCATCATGGTTAACATAGCTCAAGCTGTGAGGGTACTTTTGAACATCTCATTGTAGAGGTTCTAACAGAGTTATTTAAGAGACAGATGTGATGCCCACTCCCTTTCAGTCTAAATAGAAGTACAGACACAGAGTCAGAGGGATGAAAGAGGGCTAGAAAGGAGATGTGACTTGCCCAAACTCACACCTTAGTCATGTTGAGAACTGGGCCTAGAACCAGGTAGTGGTAACTCCCCTCAACATTATTTGAGATATGGAGATACCATATCTCTCAGGAATGAGACACAAATCATGCTACAACATGTTGAGAACTGGGCCTAGAACCAGGTAGTTGTAACTCTCCTCAACATTATTTGAGATATGGAGATACCACAGGTGGTCAGGAATGAGACACAAATCATGCTACACTTCAGCGTTCATATCCTGCCTTTCTATGATGGGATAGCAGCAAAATTCATGTGTTTTCCTACAGATTTGCTTCAAGCCTGGCTTTCCAGGCCTGCACTAGAAGCTGTCTTCTCCACTTCTGCCAATTACCAGTCTTGCAGTGGGAAACAAAGCTGGCTGGAGATGATGCTAAACATATGACTGCCTTGTGTGCTCTTGCCTACAGTACTGGTTGGCTGTAACTAGGTTAATAAAGGGTATAGCTGCTGTCAAAAGCAAAATGGAGCATTTCCCTCAGGACCTGGGATACAGAGATAGTGAGAGGAGATGCTACCAGTTGCTTGGAAAAGCAGAGGAGCCATTTCACTTTCTTCATCCTCTACCAGGTCATCTCTACTCCTACTTCCAAGAGTCACAGTGTCAATATAGGGAGTGGATTAGACTTTCTGGCTGCATCTCTGCTAGTTAATTAAACATAGCTCTCATGCTGATGCCACCTGGCATAAAACAACTCACAACCAACCTATTAAATACTCTTGCCTTCCAGAACAAGGTGGCTCTATGCAAAATATCTTCTGGGAATGGCCCTTGGCCCATGCTAACTCTTGAACTATGCCCAGGAGTTGCTTGGGAGTGTGCATTTACCTGCCTTTACGAGCCAAAAACACACTGGGGATTTTCTAATATTTTAACAATATATTCGACCAAGTTCCAGTGCCCAGAAATGTTCCTTGCCACTCTTTAAATCTGCTAAAAGAGATGCAGAAGTTCAAGTGCTCTACAAATAATCCTCACACACTAAACCTGAAGTATTTGTTGGTCAGTTCTTTCATTCTGCTGGTGGGGAAACCACATCTCATGGAAGGCTGGCCTTACTGGTTGGTCAGGACTAAAGCAAGAAACAAGTCCATCACAGCTGCTCCAGCATATCAGGTCCCAGGTCCTCTGAAGTAATGGTGTAATGATGAGTAAGCATAACTAGACCTCACAAAAATCATGACTTTTTGGGTTAAGACATGGCCAGACCTTGAAAAAGACTTCAGGCCAAAAGACAATCAAAGTGAGGGTAAACTATTTGTGTGCTTATCAGTGTTTGTAGGTCCTGCATAACCTTCCACTGCTTCATTCAACATGCTCAAGAACTGAATAGCCACAGCTTCCTTTAACTATTTAACAAGATAGCTATATAAGAAATATAGACAGTGTAACCACCACCTGTAGTTAATGGAGAGGTCATCAAACCTGGAGAATAACAGAGAGGGTAAGTGGTGCCTCTCATATGCCTCTTTGTCCATTGACTTTTCATGCCTTGGGTTAGCTGTGTGTTTGTGTATAAGTGTCTGTCCTTGTGCTCATCTATTTTCATTCACATATCCTATAAATTTAATTGTTGTCAGCATTCACTGAAAGAATGACAAACCTTGGGAATCATACAAAACCCTCAGGACTCAATAGAAAGACCCTAATGGTGTCTCATCTGAGTATGATCCACATAAATAATATTAGAATATCAGTTATAAATACTAGAATTCAAGTCCAGAGCCTGTGTTTCAACCCAGTCTCCACCTCTCCTTTGGTGATGAGCTACCTGAAGTCTCTGATAGTTGCCCCAGTTTGCTAAGTACACTCTGGCCAATAGCTCCTGCCTTAAGGACCTTGATATTGCATCAGGGAAGACAAAGTGGGAAGAATTTCCAAGCTCTGGTTGCCTGGGGCTCTGCCCCCATCTCTAGGCTGTTCTATCCCTGTCTTCCACCACCTCCAACTCCTAAAGACTTTAATAAGAATTTAGATTTAACATCAGAAAGACACTTCTGTCCCGGCTACGCTTTCATTTATGGCCCTCTCAGCTTCCCCAGGCAGCCTTATTTTCCAAGGTGCTAATTGCAAGGGCATTCATCATAAATTATCACTCATTTCTCCCCCTCACCTGCAGGAAGAATTCCCCAAGGGATTATGCTCATTACAGCAGGACCAGGCTCTCTGTGAGTGATGTCCCAGGAGAACTGGCAGCCTTAGGGAATAAAAAGAAAAGAAAGGTGAGCAATTAGTGACTTCACCTTGGTTATTTCCAAATATATTGGCTGATTCTGGAATTAGGGGAGACAGTGTGGCTCTCATACTTCTTTTTTGGGGGGTTGGTGTCTTGGTTTTTGCTAGGATAGGGTTAA
>NW_010307668.1:6936-9143 GCF_000700745.2 Antrostomus carolinensis | reverse complement strand
CCTGCTGTTTGCAGGTGACTTCCCCCACATGTAAAAACTCAGATCCATAACAATAGATCAGGTGGCAAATCTCATGAACTGAATACTTTCGAGCTAAATCCCCAAACAAACCATAATCACTACACACAGTTTCATGCCATCGCTCCCACCACACAAAATTGTAATGCTGCAATCAGTCTGCAGAAATGATGGTGTGGTTTTAAGTTGCAACACCAGGAGAAGACAGAGGAAAAGCTCCCAATAACTGGACATGTAGCAGGAAAACACTCAGGCAAGAACTTCTGGAGCTACATGTATGCAGATTAGTCATACATTAATTTGCATGTCGATATCCAAATCACAGTCTTCTACAGTTGAAGAAATCTTTAAGATCTGGCAACAAACTCAAAAAAGGTAAAGAGTAATAACCAGTTGCATACAATATACCACATGGGCTAAATTTGAATCTTTCCCATGCCAAAACATGGTTTAGGGCATGTACAAAGCACACACTCATCTCCAAACTACAGCTAGGGAAACTCCCAAGCACTTCCACAAAAGACATTTTAGATTAAAATGACTTATCTATAAAAGAGGATCACAAAGTCTACATGAGATAGGGATTCGAAAAGGAAGAAATCAGCCACAAGACTTCATTATATGAACCTATATGACCCTACAATGGTTGTGGGTTTTTTTTTTTTTTTTGAAAACTTGTTCAACAAGATGTTTGCCTATGAAACAAGGCATCACTGAATGTAGAAGCATTAAAGCTAGCACATTCCAGACCCCAATTCCAACGCAGGTCTCTCTATTTCTTAGCAACAGAAGTCTCCATATTGCTCTTTTCAAACAAACAACCCTCCCAGATGATACACTGCACCACAGCTTGCTGATTTAAACAAGGGTGCAGTGCTGAGAGGCCACTCTGACAAAGTGAATAGCAATGCAGAACATTACATTATGTGAATGTGCTAAAAGGAGCTCATGCCCTGCTTTTTGAATGCTCTATGGGCTCCCTGCCCATAGGTTTAGTGCCCTGAGAAATGCCGTGCCAGAAAAGTGTGCTATTGTATTAACTGACTAGGAGAAAAAACAACAACAGCTAGAAAAGTCACTGAAAAGCAAGGTCATGGAAGCTCAGCATCTCCATCAGATAGCTCACAGCAGTCTGACACAATTTGGCTTTTTCGGGTAAGTTTCAGATATTTAAACTTCAGTTTATATTGGATTAATAAGCACGCAAATTAACAGATAGAGTTTGTATTGTCCACATAAGAATGATATAAAGTAAGAGGAGAGAATTGGGTGGATACTCCTGTCTAGGCAACGTGTGTCCTCATAGGGTTATTTTTATGCTCCTGCAAACAGACACATTCCACCCCACCCGTGGGGTCAGCAGTCCACACTCCCTGGTCCATTTGTTTCTCTTCTAAGTTCACTCCAAGTTTGCTTTAGTTTTAAATACTCTGCACAGAGTTTAGAGCTAATTGGTGTCAGAACAGCAACTGATACAAGGAGAAAAGCAGCCACTGGATTTGTGTGGCAGTCCCCAAAATGATAGACACCTTGCACTGTAGGTTTGGCATTCGGGGTTTTTGTTTGGTTGGGTTTGTTGTATTCTTTGGTTTTAAATTTTTATTTAAGTCATCTAGGGGCAAACTATAACGTCTGCAATTTGGTGTAGCAAACTAAAATTGGTTTTAGCTCCAGGCTCAAGAGAAGGAACAGTGGCAAATTTGCTACATGTGTTTAAGTCCAGTTTTCACAATCTGGACACATTACACCAGGTGTGTTTGATATTGTGTGATCCTCTCACAAGGGGAAAAGAAAGACTAACAAAGAGCAGAAAAAGAACAGCAAAAATATTCAATTCCTTGTTTTTCCTGCAACCCCCAAATGGTTTCCTTCTTCTCACCTGAGTGGCTAGATAAGTGTTCCCATGGAAATAAAGTACAGATGAGGCCTTGAGGACCTTCCTCTGTTGGTATACTCACCTTATTTTGAGTTCACTATTCTGCATCAATCAGTTTACAGTATCTTTTAAAAGATGCAAATAAGTTTCTAAAGTTTTTGGAGTTCTGAATGTCACACACAAATAAATGAAAGCAAGCATTATTCCAACTAGTGTTTGGTTTTGGTTTTTTCCTCCCCCCCGCTTTTAAAATCTTATATCTGGAACAAGCACTCCATACAGGCTGCAAAACAATGATGTATGACAAGGTATC
>NW_010307668.1:3918-6915 GCF_000700745.2 Antrostomus carolinensis | reverse complement strand
CCCTTAAATAGTTCCTTTGTCAAATTGCTGGGATTACAGGAAAAAGTCACTGAATTCAGATAAAATTTTAAAATTGTCCCCCAATCCAAAGATGAGGTGTTAAAAAAATTTAAATTAAAAAAATTAAGAAACATTAAAACCACTATCGACAGAAAAGCCAGGCTTTCATTGAGGCACGCCTCAAGCATGTAACCCCCTTACCCCAATGCTCACAAAATTCTTAAAATATCTCTTCTCAATTTGCAATTTATTGTTTGAGCCTTCAGGCTGCTCACTCTCAAACAACTTCTCTGAGCTCTAGAATTAATTCAAAGTCAGACAGAAAAGTCACAGCTCCCTAGTGGTATATCCCCGTTCTTGGTTAAGCTCACTTTTTAATATTTAGCCTGGTGCCAACAGCACAACACACCAGAGATTGCTTTACAGTTGCAGTCAGTCTGGGGCCAATTATACTCCTGTAACTTCTTCCAAGGGGCACAGACTTATCTACAGTGAGGAAAAGCAAAAGTACTGTACCAGGCTTTGCAGCGTTTCCCCTACCAAAGACTCAGGTATCCTTCACGCACTGAAGGCCCACAGCATAGAATCATAGAAGTGTTTTGGTTGGAAAAGACCTTTAAGATCATGGAGCCCAACCATAAACCCGAGACTGTTTAGTCCACCTCTAAACCATGTCCCTAAGCACATCTACATGTCTTTCGTCTTTTAAATACCTCCAGGGTTGGTGACTCAACCACTTCCCCACAGCCTGCTCCAGTGCTTGACAACCCTCTGGGTGAAGAAATTTTTCCTAATACCCAATCTATATCTGCCCTGGTGCAACTTGAGGTCATTTCCTCTTGTCCTGTTGCTTACTACTTGGGAAGAGAGACTGAGACCCACCTCACTACAAGCTCCTTCAGGTAGTTGTAGAGAGCAATAAGGCACTGACCACAACATCCTTTCTACCCTGCTTTAGTAGAACCACAGCACAGTTCTGCGCTTCAGGATGGAGGTGAACCCAATTCGGTACTTTCCTCAAAGACAATATTCCTCAAAAAAACCCTCTCATCCAAACATATATTTGTTCACTGTTCATATCCCCTACCTTCCCATCTTAAGGTACAAGTGTGAGAAATAAAACTGCAAAACTACCAAGGTTCTGAGATTCACAGCTTTGACAGCAAAGACCCTTGCTGCTTCTCGGTGCTGAGCTGGTGCCTACAGCATTTGTAGCATATTTTGGACAACTACAGAGTGTTTGAAATGGCCTTCTGCCTTCCATCGCTGATCAAGGAGAGATGATGCAATTAAAAGACAAAATACAAGACACAGAAATCACAGGACTCTGAGGTTACACATAGCAGCCTGCTCCACTCACTACGCAGCGGAACAAGACGAGCTATTTCTCCCAGAAGCAATAAAACATGGACCAGGTACTTCTCAGTCATTTCAGACCTGGAAATATTTAATTACCTCACTGTATCTACACTAAAATCATTCCACCAGCTAGGAAGAAAGTTCTTCAGAGACAAATTAATCACCTTTGCCCTCTAACACCAGTGAAATCTGTCCTGAAACCTGACCTGTTCCCACTAGTTTTGGGATGAGAGTAAGCCTAGGACACAGAAAAATCATGTCAAACGAAGAGGAGAGGCTGACAGGACTTAGAAAAAGCTCCCTGTGCATTCTTTGTCTTGTTTCTCTAGCATCAAATCCAAAGAAGGAATGGCAGTCACATTCAAGGTAGCTTGCACAAACCAATTTCAAACAGTGCTTTAAATGCAACCAGTAGCGTAACATCCATAATCAACCATTTGGGGCGAAAAATAAGGGTTACAAGTACGCGGTAAGAAGTCTGTCATCTTTAAGATACTGACGGATGCTATTACTGGAGGCAGACCTTGAATTCCTCCATTTGAGACATCCTCAATTTACAATCATCTTCTCGCCCCTGAGAACTATAAAGGCTCTGACTTCACCTCCCATCAGAAGTGTGGGCATACACCATAGTCACAGAAAGAGAGAAGCATCGTGTTTGACCTACAGAAAAACAAATGGCACTTTAATTATTCTGGCTACTCTGAACGGTTACCTTCTTAGTTAAAGAAGATAGACTTTGGCTGTTAGAGCCCAATGCAGCCAGAGCAGGCAGGCTTTGTTCCTCTGAGGAGTTCACAGCATCTGCATCTACAGCAAGTGGTTCTGTAGGACTAGATATATGGTAAGTTACAGATGACAAATATTAGCATCAGTTTTAGAATAAAGAAGTTAAATAAGAAAATTACCTTAAGACATTTCAACAGCGATTAAGTGACTCATCTTATTAGAGTAAACCACAGGAGACCAGTGTTCCATCATTAGGAAGGCAATAATGACTCACAGCCACAAGAGGGACAACTGTGATTCACATGTAGGTCCCTCAGAAGAAGGGAAGCTCCAGGGGAATCTCCCTGTCCTACAGAGCACTGGCACTCCCAGGTTCACTGCTGGTAACAGAGGAGCTTGGTGTCGAGCCAGGAGTGAGGGATAACTCAACCTTCTCATCCTTCCACAGATCATATTGATCAACCTCTCTCAGTTAAAGCAAGTTCTTCAGGATCATCCTTGCCACTAAGCAGCCATTTGTTAAAAAGGCAGGGGAGAAGTCATTTATTTTTCAAATATCAAAGAACGAGGGAATGGAGAAAGGGTAGAGGGAGAACAACACAAGTAAACAACTGCTTTTCATCACACTAGGAAGTGCATAAGGACAGCTTGTAAGTGGTATAATCACTGCCTCTGCTTCTCATAAAGGATTAGTTTTTCTAACTGCTGCAAATATTTTTGTTGCCACAGCTCGCACTGAAGAGTAAACAAAGCTGGGGAAGCAGCTCTCTCAGTCCAAAGGACTGAAGGAGTGTACCTGGTAGTGCAGTCACTTCAGACTGCGAGGAAGTCACCAGGCTCATGAGTTAGGCTGATCCTTCCTCCTCCAGCCCTCCCACCAGCAGACCGAGGCGCAAGGGCTTGGTTCTT
>NW_010307668.1:0-3869 GCF_000700745.2 Antrostomus carolinensis | reverse complement strand
CTGCAACACTACTCTTGCCCTTCCCTCCTGCTCCCCTGCAATTGCCTTCACCTCTTTCCATTCAGTAAATCCACACTTAATCAAGACCAGAAAGCAAAGCAGCTGCCTACCAAACACACCTGCCCCACTACCTTTACACTTTTATTTACCATCAAAGCCTGTTTATGCTTGCTTGAACTACCTTGGTTTTGTCTTGCCAACACACAGATCTCAAGGGCAGAAATTAGTATTTTGAACAATGTCTAACATTGTGGGAACCCAATCCCTATTACTCACAAGCACTTCTGTAGCATATGTTATTAAATGTCAGCTTGCCTGTGTACCAATTGTATCGCTATTAACAGTTCAGCAGAAGCAACATTTCTGATTTCAGTTATTGAAGTCAGCTTATCACTACGAAGCTTAAAAAAAAAAAAAAAAAAAAAAAAAAATTAAACCAAAAGAAACAAAAGGAAAAACCCAACCCTCCCCAAACCACAAAAAACTCCAACACCATACCAAAATACCCACACACCTTTTCTCCTCCAAAATTTTACCAATCCTGTTCTGAAAGTTCTTCCACCTCACTCCCATCTTACATCTATTGCTTATTTCAATACTACTGAATTAGAAGAAATGAAAGGAAAAAAAATCATCAGGAAAGCTCTGCAGCACTGGAGGAAAGCCATGCTTTTACCCAAGTGAACCAGATCCTTAGGGCCTTCCAGGCTGAAACAGTCTCCAAACCTTCTGTTTTAGGAGATGGTAAAATAAGCCCATTCCTACCAAGTCAACACATTTTTAACCAAAACAGATGTAAACTCAACCCTCTAGAAACACTGTTCTTTTGCAAGTATGGTTGAAAATGGTAATTCTGCTGAAGTGAGACTTCCAGCAGGCTTTTGATAATAGTTTCTTCATACCATGCAGTAAGAAAGTATCAAACCAGCTGGTCAGCAGGCCATAAAAGATGCAGAAAACTGAAGGTGAACAAGTCTATCGAGGGCCAGTAGGGATGGTTTCAGTGACTAGAATAAGAGTAGAGAAGTCAGGAGTAGCAAATAACTGAAAAGACTGGTCATACTGGAGTGGTTGGAGAGGACAAACCCATATGATCGTCAGTACATAAAATGTGAAGTCATAAATGATCATGTAGGTTCAGGTGACAAACCAGCTGACTCCTTTGACAGGCATCAGAGCCCAGTGGACCAAGGACAATCGTAATGCACCCGGTTAACTTGTAGGTGATCACCTTCCCAGCAACTACTACCACTACTTCAGTTGGTGACTGTCAGTCTTGTGTGTGGTGTTTCTAGTGGAACATCACTGTAAATCCACAAAGGGGCGTAAGGAAAGTGATCCTGCAAGAGCTGAAGTGAGTTCAGCCAAAGAGATAGATGTGGTGCCAGTGGAAGATCTAATCAGGTGGAGGCTATGAATGGAGGTGAAAGAAAAAAAAAAAAGTTTCCAGCAGGGTAAGTTTGCAAGTAGTTGAAAAAGAGAATTCTGAACAAGCAACAGACCCTGGGTTTTTTTTCCAGAAAACTATTAACAGGCCTAGATGAAATTTGTATCTTTTTGGCTACGGAAGGATGGCCAGCCATCAGCCAGCATGTGAAATATTCTGAAGCTGAATTCAGGAAGACCTAGGAGGGGAAAAAACCCCATGCAGAATCTATGTTCAGTAGCTAACCTCAAAGACACATGGTGGTCTTGACAACAGGTCAGACTTGACATCCCTGTATAACAGTTTTAGGCACATGAGTCTGGTCTGTTTTCCCACCTGAATCAGAAAAGCTCCATGCTTCTAGGTCAAAGGGGCTGACTTTATCCTTGAGAATATAAATAGACAATAGCAAATAGGATTAAAAGCGTTGTATTACTGGTGCGATTGCTAGTGAAATACTATGGCCAGGTCTGAAATCTACAGCTGAAAGACTGAAATGAGATCTGATTCAAGAAAAAAATGCAAAAATAAAAAGTGGAAGATCTGTGTTTAAGTTAAATTCATGAACAGTTTGATCGATTTAGCCTATTAAAAGGCAAAAGGGGCAACTCAGTCTTCAAGTCTCCTCTATGCTAGATTAAAAATTCAAGAACTATATTCCAGTCAGGGAAATACATAACAATATACAGTGATGGAAGTTGAAATTACGCATATTTAGACTACAAGACAAAGCAAAATATGTGCTTTCTTAATGGTGAAATTACTTAAAATCCCCCCAAGAATCCTATGCAAGAAAAAAGTACATTTTCCACACACACTCAACACACACTGACATTTTGTTTGGGTACTAGGAACTTTTCTAAAATGAAGTCTTTCCAAATAAAACTTCATGTAAAGGAGTAGTACAGCTTAAACAAGAAGCTAGACTAGTTCACAGTAAATTCCTTCTACCATGCAGCTGATCATTTGTTCTTGCAGTCTCATGGCAGAGAACCCTGCTAATCAGCAGGGAGCTGAAAATGCGTGAAATCTAGTTAAAGCAAATGTGATGTTCAAGTCCAGGCTCTCTGTAGATCTTCAAAGGCTGGGGTCTCAAAAAAACCATCTCATCCTAAAAGTCATTACGAAGCAATGTAACAGTGTAAGTTGTTACAATGATTTCTAACACAGATGCTAAAAAGATTCACTGTATAGAGATGTGCATTCTCCCAGGTGTGTAACACCTTAACACCAAAGCATCCGGTTGTTCTAACAACTTCAGATGCACAAGAATCCAGATGCCCTTTGCTAACAAACATTTCCTTTCAGGATTCTACACCATTAGAATCTGTAATGACAACAGTAACCAGGTATCACTTAAAGCAACTGAAAGGAACCAATCTAGGAGGACATTCTGAAATTCGGAAAGAGTTTATGGCATCTCTCCTACCTGCGTGGCTGATTCTGATCACACACTTCAAAAATTTTTCCCCTACATTCAAATTTTAACTTAATACTCCACTTAAATAAAAAGCTAATACCGATTTTTAATGTTTCCTCCTTTCAGTTTTTCAAAAAATATACAGATGGAAATCTTTATGGACAAGATAACACACACAGGTATGTTGTTAGAATCTAAAAGACTTAATCTCCTTATCAACGCTCTTATCTAAGCCGCATACAATGCCCTTTTTGTTTCTTGCTCCAGCAAGCAAAAGAGAGCAGTACCCCCTCTGCCTTCATACCATCCTGCAAGAACAAACACAGTCCTTTCCAGATATCAGCAAAGCTTTGCTTTCCTTTATTTCTTCAAGTGAAGGACATTGCGGGGGAGCAGGGTTCCACACAGACTCCTTTTTATTTTTTGAGAATCCAAATTAGAAAAGGAAAAACAGCCTTATCAGGCAGAGAAAAAAAAAAAAAAAAAGAGCAGCAGAGTCAGGTAACCCAGACAATGTACAATTAGTGCTCAAGCTGCCATCAGCCATCACAGAAAATTCCAGGTAACAATTAATTCAAAACTAGTATATTGCTTTCCCTTACCTCATGAAACTTAAGCTCAGTCTCCCCTCCTTATATCAACTATGTTTTAAGTCAAAAGTGTGCAAGAATGCCAGGAACCTAAAAGAAACCCAGGACAGCTCAAGGGAAGTCTCACACCTTTCCACTTGATTCTGTGAGGCTAAGAAACAACACTCTCTGCCACACAGACTAAACTGCACTGATTTTCTTTACATGGCTAGGCCATTCATGAAAACTGCTGTGATTGTGAAAGGAAGGTCAACAGGGTTTAGAAGGATGTACTTTCTACATGCAGAATCCCAGAGAATTAAGTGACTTCAAATGAGTCACTGCAGACCAGCTCAGAACCCTTCTGATCTCTTTAGAGAAGCAAAAAAGAAAAAAGCCACAGGCTAGTAAGATACGGTTAAAGTGGTGTGTTGACCCTGGCTAGAGGCCAGAT
>NW_010307667.1:2202-2480 GCF_000700745.2 Antrostomus carolinensis | reverse complement strand
TGGCAGGGGGGTTGGGGCTGAATGAGCTCGAAGGTCCCTCCCAATCCAAACTATTCCATGATTCTATGATCCCATGAGCATCACCACCAGCTCCCAGCCGTGCCCCCGCTGCCATCCCAACCCAGCGCTGCTCTCTCACAGCCCCTTCACTCCCCAGTTCAACCAGCAACGACACCTGGGGAGGGACTTTGGAGAAAGGTGGTGAGCAAACAGCCACACAGCTCTAGATGCCACAGTCACTCCTGCTCTCCCCAGACAAAGGTTTTAGGGGAACCAGA
>NW_010307667.1:0-2191 GCF_000700745.2 Antrostomus carolinensis | reverse complement strand
GAGAGGAGAGCCTTGGAAAGACTTCCAGATAACGAGAGGGAGATGGCACTGGATTTGAAGATCCATGGACAGATGTAGTGAAACTCAAAGGCAGCAGCATTTGTCCAGTTCTGGGCTCCCCAGTTCCAGAGGGACAGGGAACTTCTGGAGAGGGTCCCGTGGAGGCCACAAAGATGATAAGGGGCCTGGAGCATCTGCCTGACGAGGAGAGGCTGAGAGAGCTGGGACTGTTCAGCCTGGAGAAGAGCAGCCTGAGAGGGGATCTGATCAATCCCAGAATCCCAGACTGGTGGGGTTGGCAGGGACCTCAGGAGATCATCCAGTCCAACCCCCCCGCCAAAGCAGGTTCCCTAAACCAGGTTACACAGGAAAAACATCTCCAGAGAGGGAGCCTCCACACCCTCTCTGGGCAGCCTGTCCCAGGGCTCCGGCACCCTCACACGAAAGAAGTTTTTCCTTCAGTTTCTCTGGAACTTCTGGTGTCCCAGTTTGTGCCCATTGCCCCTAAGGGCTGGTTTGTTGCTGTTTCCAAGGCTGCCCCGTCTCCACACAGTTAATCCATTTCTGGTCTCTTCACCCCCATCTGCCGGCTCGAGGACGCATCAGCTGCTGCTGAACTCTCAGGACTTTGAGCACTTTTCTCTCTAGCTCCTAATAGCTGAGGGATGAGAAATACAGAAGTGGATTCACAGTGCCAGGAGGCTGGTGGCTTTTGCCCAGGTCCAGCGCTCAAAGGGCTGATGTCCAGCAACACAGACTCAGAGAGCCTGGACCTACAGGAGCTGTGGGGGAAAAACCAGTTCCACAGCTCCACACAAGCTCCTTGGGCAGTTAGTGACAGAACAAGGGGAAATGGGTTTAAGCTGGAAGAGGGGAGGTTTAGATGAGATATTAGGAAGAAATTGTTTGGTGTGAGGGTGGTGAGCCAGTGTCCCAGGTTGGCCAGAGAAGCTGTGGCTGCTCCTCCCTGGAAGTGTTCAAGGCCAGGTTGGATGAGGCTTTGAGCAACCTGGTCTAGTGGAAGGTGTCCCTGCTGGTGGCAGGGGGGTTGGAACTGGATGAGCTTTTAAGGTCCCTTCCAACCCAGACCAGTCTGGGGTTCTCTGATTCCTTACCCTACATGAGCACAGAATGGTAACGAGGAAAACTGAATTTTCAGGTGGAAAGTCTGAATCAAGAAAGAGTGAAAAGATCATACAAACATCAAGGAATATTTTAATTGACTATTAATACCAGGAACAAGGAACAGGCTGAAGGTGCCCGGGACGGGTTGGCCTTTCTTGCAGGCTGGAAAAAATCCACTCGGACTCGCATATTAAACAGAACAGTGTCCAGCTTTGGGATTAAAACCCCAATTCTAAACTCAACCTGGCTCACTTCAAAGGATTCTCTGCTCAGCTGCACACGCTCATTGAAGGACCCAGCGCAGTGATGAATTGAAGCAGCTGGTACCAAACCCAAGCTCTCCACAGCAGCAAAGAGCTCTTGGAGCCGGAGGTCCCTGCGGGAGGAGGCGAGGGCAGAGCGCCAGGAGACACCAGCGCCAGCTCAGATTCCCATTCCACTCACGGGACGGACAAAATCAACGTCCCACGGGAACACCCCACTTCTCAGGCGAACCATCACCCCCCTCCGATGCCTCTGGGCACCTTTGATGTGGTTGAAGAGCAGCTCATTTGGCCAAGTAAAGAGGAATTTTGGTTTTTACTGGCTGGGAGGGGGGGAAAAAAAAACCCCAACAAACCCAACACGCTTTTCTGCTCGGAACCGCTAAGAACGTGTCCAACAAACTCTCCACACACAGGAGATCCCCGGCTTGGCACACGTCACTGCCAGACTGGCCAGCACAGGAAGCCACCAGAGCTTTTTCCACCAGCTCCTTGGATCCCGACGTGTACCACGAAATAATTACTCAACAAAAACAGACCTCAAAGGGAGGCAAGTCCATCCAAGGGCCTAACACAGCGAGTCACTGCAGAGCCACCGGGCAACGGAGAGAGTGGGAGGAACACTCAGCACCGAGCAGAAAACATCTACTGCCAGAGGGGGGAATGATGAGGCACAGCCCTGAGGGGCTGACAGCAGCAGAGTGGTTCCAGCTTCCTCCACATGCCCACCCCTCCAGGAAGGAATTCCTGCTTATCTCACAGGATCCCAGAATCAATTGGAAAAGCCCTTTGAGCTCATGGAG
>NW_010307666.1:71762-72756 GCF_000700745.2 Antrostomus carolinensis | reverse complement strand
GGAAGGAAAACCCTGGAAACTTTTTTTTTTTCTTTAATTTTGCTTGCCAGACACCTTTTTAAAATGGCATGCTACCAGGAGACGGACTGAAAAAAGAAAAAAGTCTTTTAAAAGCTTAACCTCTCTTAGGTTAAGCCCACATCTGCATCCCTCCCCTCTCTGCCTTCTCGCTTCTCAAAAATGTTCTATTTAAACAAGGTTTTGGCTAAGGTGGTGTGGCTTGGAGTTAAATGTAGTGAACCATTTATCCCATCTATATTTGTAGAATAAAAGGCAGGGGGCAAGCCTGCCTCTCTCCATATTAGTAATTTTGTATTTCATTTGCATTTCTTTGTGCCAGTCCTTAAAAGTGCTGGCCTGACTCCTTAAAGTGTAGTTATTCCATCACAGATGGGGAAAATGAGCTATGGAAAAAATGAAGTTTCTTGTTTGGTGTTTGTTTGGTCATTTTGGATTTTTTTTTTTTTTTTTTTTAATTTTCTATTTGAACTCAGCACTAGATTTGTGAGAAGAGAACTCACGATTCCCAGTTCCCTGTGCCCTCACTGCATTCGCTGCATCCCCTAACCGCTTACCCTGCACAACCCAAGGGCTCAGCTAGTACATTCCTGAAAGGTGCCAAACCAGTCTAACTCGAGTTTAACAATGTGCTAGGTAATGGGATTTCAAACTTGCATGCATTTTTTAAGTCTAGAACGCTATTTCTCAACCTTTTTTTTTTTCTTTTTTTTTTTTTTCACCTGAACTTGCTTTAAAAAAGTTGAGATGCCAGTGCCTTGGTGCCAGGACTGGTCTGGGGCTCTGCTCCTTCCTGATGGGGAGCTGCAGGTCTGGGCATGGGTGACACGATGTGTGCTTGGCTGGAAATCCTGATAAAGGCATCGTGTCCATGAACCTCAGGAATTGTCAATGGGTTGTCTCTTGAGTGGAGGCATCTTGCTCCTCTCACCCACTCCACTGGTGGTCTTGCCCACCTACCACCTGTGTATCTTTC
>NW_010307666.1:56764-71738 GCF_000700745.2 Antrostomus carolinensis | reverse complement strand
CAGCAGGAAGAGAACACGCTGCCGGTGTTACCAGTAAGAAAATGATTCTTGGCAGTGTTCCCGGGGTCATTTCGGGTCTCGCACAGAAGCGGTCTGTTAGTGCTTTTCTCCTAATCTTCATCACTTTGTGGTTCCCTCTCGTTAGTTTTAAAGCAGTTGTACTTTGTGGTTGTATCAGGACCCTGCTGTGACAGAAATGTCTGCTGCTCCAGAGGTATCATATATTGTTCTTCTCAGTTCAGTATCTTTTAACTGGTTTATTCTCATAATGTAGCTCAGTGATGAGTCTGTGTGGAAGTTGATACATTTTACACTTCTTTTTTTTTTTTTTTTTTTAAACCATTGGGACTCATCTAGTTTGTGTTTGAGGTCACTGCTGGGACAGTGATGAGAGTGGTTTTTCATACTGTTAGCCTATAGCTGGCCAAAGGATAAGAAATGAAGAAAGTTAGCATCCAAAATAAGCTGATATTCTACTATAGCCAAGGAGCTCAGAGCTGTAACTCCATAGTGCAAGCTTTTTATCTTTACTCTTGGAAAACTCTGTAACTTCCAATTTGAAATGTGTTTATTCTGGCACCTTTTTTTTTTTTTTCCCCACTACATATGGTATGTAGTGAACTGAGAGAAGATTTCTGCATTGTACCTCTTTCTTAGCAGGGAGTTATTTTTTTTTCACTTTATAGATTCCTTTAAGTCCTCTGATAAAAGAGAGAAGCAGTTAAGGGCAGTTAAACTTCTACAATTGATAAATCTGTGCAAGAAAATACATCCAGATTAACAAGCAAACTTCTGTGTGTGTGTGTGTGTGTGTGGTTATATTAATGAACTTTTTAATTAGTATAATTGGCTTTTCCCTCAAAAATGTAGGTTGTCAGTCTGGTGAGCGCTAGCGCAGAAGCAAAGTGTGCAGTATGAATAAATGTTTGTAGTGTGAGGATCTTAATTCCTACAAAATACATATAATTACATACAAGTCCATATATAACTGAGTAAAACAAATTACTCTCCACAGTGCTTTACTACTCGATGTAGTTTGAAAAGGAAAGACGTGAGGGAAGATGGAGCGACCGGTTGGGAGCAGGGGGACAGGCAGTTTGTCTCTCCACCAAGGATGCTGTGACAGCGGGTGTTCAGTCTGGAAATTGAGTGTCCCAATGCATCAGAATGGTTTTGTGCAACGTACTGTGAGTTATCGAAGTCCCATTTGTTTGCAATAGCCTTTAGTGTACAGTAAATAAAATAAACAGCAGAGGAAGGCAGCAGACCCCTGTGTAAATCTCAGCTGTGCAAAATACCAGCAGCGAGTTTCTCAGAGGACTTGTGCCTGGATGATCTTCTCGGTGCTGCTGAACGGCAGCGGTGGAGGATCCTTTAGAAAGAGGAATATCAAAAGTCATGTTGTTTACCGCCAAGGTTTAGTGTCCCTGTGTGAGCTGTCCCTGGAGATGGAAGGTATGTGGGAAGAGGGAAATTCTTCAAACAAGGCGGTGGAAATGGGAGACGCTGGATACACAACGGTAACAGGCCATCTGCAGGCAGGAAGGCTGGTGTGTCAGCCAGCCGGTCACTCTCCAGTTTCCAGTCGGGATGCAGCGGTTTGCATTTTTACCAACTGATTCTAAGCACCTCTCTTGCAAAATTAAAGTTGGAAACCTCCTCTCTGGTGGATTACAGACAGACAGAGGGGGAAAAAAAAAAAAGAAAAAAGCGCAAACTAATTAATGATGATTTATTGTGGAATTTGTAGCAGCGTTGGAGAGATTAGTTGCCTTTCAGAAATGCTGCTGCAGATGTTAAATCTGTGCTCTGCTCTGGATGAAAAATGACGGTGCTGTTGAGCAAGTACACAAGAAAAGAGGAGTGTGTGTTAAAGTCTCTTCCTGAGCGGGGATATTCCCTGGAGGTCCCAGGTAGTGCGGCTTTGAGCAAATCTTCATGGTGCTTTTAATTGGGAAAGGATGGCTTGCCTTGAGCTTAGAGGTTAAAACATATGGCTTAGAGGTTAAAACATAGGGCTTCTCCAGTGACAGGCTTTCTGCCTTTGATCTAAGGAATCCTTTGTTTACAAATAAACGGTGTTGTTTGTTAGCAGATAACAGACAAAAAGCCAACTACAACACCCACTGTCTAAGAAACGTTCTTTATTTGTATTTCTAGTGGTGACAGTTTATCATGGTGGTGTGTACTAAAACTTACCATTTGGATACTCCACTTATTAAACTGTAGTTGTGTAGAATGTTATTTATATCATATGAAGCAACAAACAATTCCGAAGTAATTAAGTATACATTTTATTTTTTGGAGAGGATGAAGATTGCAGCTCGTATGGATATGTGGCATTTACTTGTTCTGGCATCTACTTTTAATTCCTCTAGAAGCTACTCAGTGGAGTGATAAGATGGATTCAGGAGCTGAGGTTCTGCTGTTGTGTTTTGGTGTTTGGATTTTTTATTTTTTTCTTTTTGTTAGATTTAGGTTCACTAAAATCAAACACTTGAATTCTCTGGAGATGAAGGCGATAGGCTTGTCTGATTTCTTTATGTTGACTTAGTGTATAGCTATTCTGTGGCAGCAATGCACACACCTTAAAGTGTGCTTTATATATGAGTCTTGTAATTACCTTATATGTAATTATGGACACTTCTATTATTAGGTCCTTGCAAAGGACTCTAATAATAGAATGTGTGTATGTGTGTGTATATATGTATTTAAACATATGCTTCATGCTTTCAGGAATGTTTCATATGGAATGTTTTGGAAAAAGAAATTGCTCTCAAGAGGCTGTTAATAAAAACTTATATAAGCAACAATTTTAGATGACCCTCACCACCATCCAAGATCCTTGGGATGTTGTGGATGGATTTCCCCATGCTTTTAATCTAAACTAGCAAAATAACGAATGTGTTCTGCTTCGTTTACAGCTAGTTTTCTGGGCCCCTGAGCAGCTGTGTCGATTTTACACAGTTGCTCCCTCTTTCCCACTCACTTGCTAATAAAAGGCTAACATTTATAATCTAAATCCTTATATTATCTTTTGCCCTAAGTAGTTCTGCATGATTCTTTAGTCAAGCCCAACACTGTAGTGGAGTAAGGTGGTGTGATTATTTTGGACCTTGGTATCAGAAGCAGCGTGGGAGTAGAGAGTTATCCCGATTTATTTCAGGATCACCTTACCATTGTTCTTTAGTTTAACATTAGTTGGCTGCTAGAATTTATTCCACTTTATAAATTGCCTTTATTATGGAAGTATATGCCCATTCAGTGGTAATTTATACAATATAAGTGACCTTGTGCTTGCTGACACTTGAGCTGATGTAGGTATGTTATTAAGTATTATGTGTTACTCTTTGCTTGTTATTTATTTATTAACGTGGAATAATGCAGCAGAGAAAAGAAGATCATGGCATTTGTGGATAATGACAGCATTGAATAGGTTTCCTTCTGGTCAGCTTGTGTTTCTTGCCGACTCAATGTAGTGTCAACTCACAGAAGAGAAAGAATTGCTTTCGGTGTCTTGTTACTAGCAAAAGTATGGCAAACAGAAGCATCACTTAGAATAAATTAACAGAGCACAAGCGACACAGTTGGAACTGCAGAGGTTGGGGATTATTTGAGGTGTGTAATGCCTGAACTCAAAAGCCTGAATAGTGGCTTTTGTCTACAAGTGCTGATAGAGGTGGTGAGGTTGAAAAGCTAAAGCACAGCTTGGGCTTGACTTCATGAAGTGTGTTGCTGTACCGTGTGACTTGGTATTTTGCCTTTCATTTGATGTTTTAGTATCAGGAATAATGGTGTAGATTGAAATGGAAAGTGGAAAATATTGCTGCTTTTGTGACAAGATAAGGCAAATTGGGATATACCACGTACCTGTTTCTTCTAGATCTGTTTTAACTAGATGCAAGTTTGAGGCACAGCTGAATGCACAGATACGTGAGTTCCTCTGTTCTTGTAGCAGAAGAGTGGTTACGTGGTTGATGCTTTGCTTTGAGTTGTGTGTTTGGTTGGCTTGAGCAGTTAAAATGTTGGTCTTGTTTTCCCCAGTTTACTTAACATGTATTAATACCCTGTTCTTTTGTGACATACTCTAGTGCTCCGATGAAATTATTTTATGGTCTAATTCCAGTAGATTCCTTTTTATTAATTGTATTAAAAATTGAAAAAAGGGGTAGAAAGTAAGCTATTGTTTTTCACCAAGAGGTGTTGGTGCTGTTCCTGTAGTATACAGTGCTGCCTTCAACCGTGGCTACCTATGGCTTTTAAGGTGAGCAATTTGTTCCTCTTAGGTTGCACTGACTGAAGGATGACAACACGTTTTTTTGAGGCTGGTTTCCACTGAGTCATCCCCTGAGCTGGGCAGAGGGGCACTCAGCTGCTGTCAGATCTCCTGCTTTGGCAGGTTAACTAGGAAATTTGTTTTCAAAGCCTGCCTTGGGGAAGGGAGAGCTGCAAGTCTTTATTTTCTAATGCTGGAAAACATTTGAAGATGTGGCATCTGAAAGAAAAGCAAATGAAAGAAAACAGCTGTTTCTTACTCTGGATTTTTATGGAATCGGCTTCTGCTTCAATGAGATTTCTCATTCCCAGGACTTCTGCTTTCCTCAGTGTCCTACTTGCCTGTCTTGCCTAGCAAGCTTGTTTGTTAGCCACCCATTGTTTCTGACACCGAGGTAGGGTTTTCCTTTTAATTGTGTCTCCGTATGGTTTATGTTTGTCTGTTGGTTGTTAGAGGTGATCCCCAGCCACGCAGCGAGGTTACTGCTGCTCTCGTGCTCCAGACTGGAGGCTCAGGCTGCAGCATTTGGCGTTGCAGAATTGTCCCTCCTGAGCAGCCAACGCCATCTGAGGATCCGTGTGTCTGGGGAACTGAACAGCGAGATGCACAATACTTAATTTAGCACAGTGTTTGCTCTTTGATGGCTTTTCTTGAATGCTTCAGATGTGGGCGTGGGAGGGGCTGCAGATCAGTGTTTGTGGGACACTGCATTCCTTTCTGTCCTCTTCCCTTTGCTTCACGCTCTTGTTCACGCAATGGGTGTGACATGTGGCCTTTCCATGACTAAAAAATGCAGCCATGTGGCTGTGAGGCTGTTGTATGGGAGGAACGTGTCCATCCACACGTGTAGTGGGGGTGTGCCCAGCCTTACAGCCAAGGTGACTGTGTCTTGGCTCCGAGGTGGGTACAGATGACACAGGAAGGCTGAGGTATGTGGTCCCAGTGTGCTTCGTAAGAGCCAAAGTGGTCTGATCTGGCAGGACCACAGGGCACTGCTTTTGGCTCGTAGGGGGAGTTGTTGTTGATGGTACCCACCAGCCAGCCATGCAGGGAGAGAAAATCCACTGGTGTCTTTCAAAAGCTGGTTTTGAGGGATGGGTCAGAAGTTTTCTGGCTTGTTTGGTGAGGGTGTTCGTGGGTGAAGAGTGATGGGGAAGGAAATGAGAAATTGGAAATGGAGTGAGGTGGGCTCGTGTTTTTGGCTGTCTTGTATAAGAGGGAACAATAAGACACAGAGGTGGCAACGTTGGAAGGAGTTAAGCTGCAGGTAGCTCACAGCATGGTGAATGGGCTATGGGGAGACTAACCCAGCAGCGGCTGAGCTGCAGGAAGGTTGGTGGTGTCTATGGGCAAGAGAAAGGGCTGTCAAAAAAAAAAGAAGTCTTTACATTCAGAATAAATCCTAACTTTCAGTCTGTTAGAGAATGGTGCTTTCACTGTGTTTGTGGTGTTATCTGAGCCTGCATATATGTTGTCTCTTCCTAAATGAGTGACTTTATGTGGTTTGGAGGAGGAGAGAAAATGGCAGCAGTGTCACAAATAATCCCCTGTGTAAACTCTGGAGTCTGAGGACATTTAAGATTCTGGATCAGTGTAAACTGACTTGGTAGCTGAAAGAGGGATTGCTTTGCAGTGACCCTGCTGGTGTTCAGCGCTGCTCTGGAAAGTTCAAGCCTATTTTATACCAACAGGAGATGTATGTTAGATGAGTTGGGGATAAAAGGTTAATTCAATGAATATGTTGATCAATTTTTAAGTCTAGCTTGTTTGACACAGCCTTTTTCTTACTGTTCCCTAACCAGAAGTTGGTGATTTAGGTTATTGTAGATGCTCACCTGGTCTCAGGTAATACTGATGAAAGTAGCTCTCAGAATAAGCAGAAGTGACACATAGTTGTCTGATAGTTCTGTGTTTCACTTCCACTCAAGCAGGTAGGTAGCTCATACCCATAGTACCTCATTATGTCACTTTCTATTTGTATGTTGTCCTTTGGGTTTATTTGTTATAAAACTAAATTACCTTTTAGCTCAGCAGGACCTGAACAGAAACCCAACAAATAAACAAACAAAAACCTTAAAGAAACAAACCCAAATGATTTCATATTCCACATTCTGGTTAACTTCAGATGTCATTGAGGTAAGAGTGTCTCATGTCCAGTAGTCAGAAGGATCATCTGGATTTAGTCACAGAGACACAGGTAGCGTCTTGTTGCGTTACTCTTGCACAGAACTCTGTGGCACTAGGCTGTTCTGTGCTGGGCAGGTGAAGCACCATAACAAGGTATCAGCTTATGGCTTATTGAGTTTTTTTACTTATTTGTTCCAGTTTTGCTTTGTGACAGTCTAGAACCACACGCTTACAAGACTTGGTGTGGAACACGTGGGTTATGTTGTTGGTAGCTGACCACAACTGATACACAAGCAATCTTATGGCTAAACAGGAAAAAAGTAAAATTCTGAGATTTTCAACAAAGCAAAACTTCTACAGATCTTGATGTGAAATTGGACAACAGTGATGTGGGTTGTAACCGTTGTTCATGCTCAGTCAGTCAGCCCTAATGCTTGTTTCTTCTATGTCAGCTGGTGGCAAAATGAGCTTGTTTGGTTCTACTCAGCACATATTTATTTTTGCAACTCCATATGGTCCTCTAACAGATCTTTATTATTGCTTATTAAGTTCACTGGTGCTTTTAATGACCGCACAAAAGATAAACATCCTCTGTGACTTTGTCAGACATAGAGTGCAAATTTGTTGTTGCTGATTTGAAGCCCGTTCATCAGGTCAGCATGCACTGCAAGCAGCAGTCAGGCCACTGTACACCCACGACTGCTAGGATATCTGAAACAGAGAGGAATGGTCTTGTGACTTCATTTAAGTGTCTTCTCTCTACAGGCTCTCGTGTGTGTGGTATTTTATCTTTCCCCTTTCCCCTCTCGGTTAACAAGAGCTGGACGTGCTTGTCCAGATGTTCCAGCTGCCTTGTCCCGTGGGCAGGAAATGGTGATGGGGTGGAAATTAGGCAATCCTACCGAGAGCAACCAAAAGGGTGTCTGATCTCTTCCACAGCAGCCATCTCTGGATTCTGGATAAGACATAAAGAGTCAAGTTATTCAGATGCTTCTGTAACCGCAATCTCTTCAACGTACGAGACGGCTGCACTTTAATTTTTGTGCGTCTGAATGGGTTGCTTCAGTGGATATGTGAGAGCTGCTATGTTGCTGTAGAGGCAATATTTGTGGATATAAAACACTGAAGTTATCCATCAACAGTTTCACTTCCTTTTGGCATCTCTTGATCATGCAGTCAAACAGGATGATATTATGCTCTAAAAAGCGTCTGTAAAAAGGTTTTCCAGTTTCTCAGACCTAGATGACTACAGTGTTGTCCCTGCTAGCAGATCTGGGTCCTTTCTTGCCTGTCTTAATAAATCCTTATTTCTCTATTCCCTTCTTCCTTCCTTAGCTTTTCTGGACTACAATTTATTTCAGTGCATCCTGAGTTGTTGGGTTAGTGTAGGGGGACAAAGGAGAGTAGATAAATGGTTGTAGTATCCTCTGAAATACGAGAGTTGGGAGGGAGAAAATGTGGAAGAGTGAAGACAATGGAAATAATAAAGGGAATAGTTTTCAAGTAGAGTGAGCATATTATTTGTGGCCCTTCCATCATTTAAGATTCTGTGGTGTTCTCTAAGTGAAATATAAGCAAATATAGTAATATGCTTTATTATGTGATCAAATTTACTTGAACAGTGAAAATACCACCTTTGAGCAAATTTGATATGTGCATATCAAATATATGCACACACACACACACACATATATATATATATATATATATAATTGCAGGCAGTGACGTGATTTTACTGCAGCTGCAGAACTGGGCAGTGCTGGGGCGGGATGGGGTGCTGCTTTCTGGCTGTGGGTTAGCAACGTGGCAGTGGGAGATCTGTCCTTTCACCTCGGGAGGGAAATGCAAAGCTTTGGCCTGGTGCCTGGACTAACCTCAGAGGGCAAGAAGAGGTTTTGCACTCAAATTGGAAAGTATACAGGAATGGTTCATTAATGAGTGTTTTATATTGGCTCTATACTGTATAAAGTATTTCTATTTTAGCATTTTTGCACATCACTACTTTTCCTGGAGCAACCTGGTCTAGTGGAAGGTGTCCCTGCTGATGGCAGCGGGGTTGGAACTGGATGATCTTTAAGGTCCCTTCCGATCCAAACCATTCTGTGATTCCCAGAAAAGGTTTCACAAGATTCAACAACTTGTGCTTTTTTGTAAAATACAAAGGGATTTGGTGGATGGAAGGCAAAAGTGACTGACTCTGACCCTCTTCGCAGTGATGTCGTATACCAAATACACAGTTGGGAGGAAGAAAGTGGGAAATACCAGGTTTATCTATTCTCTTCTAGTCTGTTAGACAGAAATTTAGTGTGGCCGCTGTATGGTTTTCTGCCACCATCATCTCCTCCTGATCTTTGAGCTCAATTAGCATTGTTTTAAAAGAATATCGAGACTTTGCTGACTGTTTGACTACAGTGTGAGTGTGGTCTGTTAGTGGTGATACAGCCGTGAACAAAGACATAGACCAAAGGGTGGGGTTTTATTTTGTTTTTAATGTAGATGCCAAGGGAGATGAATGCTGTTTTGCAAGTCCTTTTGGGACTTCTTTTGAAAAATATACATTCTGGTCACCTATGTGAGTGAAAGAAGGATAAATTTGAAATGGTAGAGGTGCAGAAGAGGGTTACAAGCATGTGTAGAAAGCCTTTCTTGTAAGGTGAGATGGAAAAATATTTAACAAGAAAAAAGTTCCAGTGAACTTTACCAAGTCCATCAGAGATGCAACCACTGTGAGGGCATATAGGACTGTGTGAGCTGAGAGCCAGGATTGGCAGATGAATGCAAGGATGCAAGCTATCAATAAATAACAGCTTTTGCAGAATTTGATCTAACAGCTTAGTCCAAAACTAGTCCAGCTATCCAAACAGTAGATATCTGATGGCAAGCAGAAAGACCTAACTAATTGTGACATGTAGTGCTTTATGCTATGAAAGAATATGTGGCTGTAGTATTTTCGTATATGAATGAGCATACAAGTGGCAGACTGGTTTCCAGGAAGCAGGAGGACAGAAGGACCTTCTGTCCTGGAGTATTGTGAGATGAAAATACTCAAGGTATTTATTGCAATAGCCAAATTTATAAAGCTGATCCTTATTTTTTAATGAATTGACATCATGAAAATACTTTTTTTGAAGTCTGCTTGCACTGGAAGTTGTGTGTGTGCAGAGCTGTGCAGTATCAGTGCTGAAGCTTTGCTATGGCTGTGGTCATGGTAGAATTTCACTCCTGTATGCTCACTTTTATTGGTAGAAGGAAGGTCCTGATGTAAAATAACTTCAGGAAGGGAGATGGGCAGCTTTCAGAGAGCTTTGAACATCAGCTCAAACAATAAAGGTGCTTTCCAAAACTGCCTTGTGCAAGTAGTGCATCACTTACCAGAGTAAAGCTGGGAGGTTTGTATTCAAAACTTTACTAATGATAATCTCGAGGAAGGAGCATGTTAAAGTCAGGATAATCACAAGCTTCAAAGCGAAATCAGAATGCAAGATAAACTTTGTTTATGAAAGGAAAAAAAAAAGTAACAAGATCAGTGTTTCACAAACATGAATTTAGATATTTAAAAGTCAAAATGTCTGACTTTATATTTGCTGATATAAGATGGAAGTTATCCTGAAATACAAAGTAAAAGTTTTTGTTTTGTTGTTTGAGGTGTGTTGGGGTTTTTTTGTTGTTGTTGTGGTTGTTTGGGGTTTTTTTAACAGTGAAATCAACTACTGAACAGATGTGCAATGCCAAAGTAGAAATACTTTTGGTGATATGGAAAGGAAAATCTAAATTGGGTCACCTGCAACTTCAGAAGTGGTTGTACAAACAACAAATTACTAGTTATGCTTGCACCAGTACTCTGGAAAAAGAAAAATCAGCATGTAGTGAAGGTATTGTCTAGCTAATTGCTTGGTAGTTACTCTGAAATTGCTTTGATACTGGCCTGTGGTGTTCCCTTTCTCAGCAGAAGGGCTTTTGTCAGGCAGTAGTTAATGTTTCTTGGAGAGAGAAGGGTGCAGTGAGTCCTTGTGAAGGCTTTCATCTGAGTGTTCTGCTCTCACAAGGAGGAGTCACAGGAACTTGTTGACAAAGCTGTCTTCTGTGATTGAACTGAGGTTTTGTTTTGTGTTCTTGGGGTTTTTTTTTTTTTTGTTCAAAATAGTCAGATTTGACTTAAATATATTATCAGCCCTGTCTCATTTAAGCTTGTGTGATGTGCTCTCATTTCTGAGCTACGTGGGGGGGGAAATTGTTTTAATTGTCTTAATGCAGAAGAACTGGGAGCTTGTTTCCATCCATCAGTGCTGAGGAATTGAAACAAAAGCCAAGCAAACTTCCAGATGGTGGCAAGTCCTGGATCCCAGCCACTGCCCGATGCGATTCCGTACACTTCCCTCTATCACTTCGTTGCTTACAAAACAGCTGTCTGCCCGGCTTTCAAGCGTGGACTCTGCCTTCGTTAGCAGTCACTTCAAGGAGGAAGGTGAAGCAGTGTGGTGGGACAGGAATGGTCCCCGTGGAGTCCTCAGGCTTTGGCCAAGAGTCCTTGCCAGCGATGTAAGGGTTGGCTTGTGAGTTCTCCAGGGTTATAAAACACCCAGCTGTTGACTCTTAAAAAGTTGTGTGACTGGGCAGCGGAGAACTTGGATGGGCTGGGGATGAGCTGTATTGACAGAGGAACAATGGTTTCACAAGCACGCACACATACTCCCCTCACTCCCATTTTGGGGCCATGGGCATGCACTATCTGAAATCCTGTCACTAATTAAAAATCACAATAAGCCAGTGCATTTAAAAGTGATTGGGTTTTTTTTTGTTTGTTTGGTCGGGTTTTTTTTTTTAATTTAAAAATGTCTCTCACTGGGGAGTTAATGAAACAACTGGGAACGACATTTTGGCCACTTGCTCAATTGTGGTTGAGTTGGTGCAAAGTATGTTGGAGCTGATTTTATTGTCCTGATGGGATTTCAGTATGGCAAGGGAAGGGTTAATGGGGGTAGTAGGAACTAACTCAGCATCAAGGGATGAAAGTGCTGGTGGGAGAGCAGGAGCTGGCTGGAAGAACATGGCTAGGAATGAGGAAGATGGGGCAGAGGGAGCATCGCTGCCTGGGCAGGGGACCTGTGGGCAGGCTGGTGGGGCTGGAAGCACAAGCAGCAGCAGTAGTGATCAGTGGGGTTATATTTAATGGTGGCTCTATGGGGTTGCTGGGTAGTGTGGTTTAGTTTCAGTCCCACCCACTAACTGCTAAGCACTTCTTAATTTAGGAAGGTCCATATGAAAAAAAAAAAATAAATTGCAGTATAAAATGATAGTTGTTAATGTGGACAGCCAGACAGATCCTGTGAATTGATAATTTTAATTAGTATTACGGGCCAGGACAGGCTGTTAATTTTAGTAGGAAATCATTAAATAAACCTTGGTGAATAACCAACGTGGTGGTTCTTTGCTCTCTGGAGATACCAGAGTACCTAACAAAGGTGATGCATTTAATTATCCCCGTTTTGCAGCTGAGAAAACAAGACACAGAGGTGAAATAACTGGACATACTTGTTTGTTTGTTGGGGATCACTCCATTTGAGGATGGACTAGAAGTCCTATTAGTGGTCTGCATGTGTCTAGGGGTTTCCTTCCCCAACGTCAGGCTTGACAAACCTCCCAGCAGCGCCTGTGTGTGGTTTGAGTCCCTCTGAAAGTCTCTCCCAGAGGAGGATTGCTGACAGCTTGGCAAGAGGGCAATAACTATCTGCCTTCTGCTTAGTGTATGATACTGTACCTGTAGGAAACCTTTGTAAAAGGGCTGACTTGTTATGGGTAAGGGGGGTGAAAACGCTTTTCTTGCAAATGCCAACTAAGTTTTTGCAAGCTAATAAAATTGTCAGTAAGCGGTACAGCGTGCCGTTAATTGAGTAGAAAGGGTAATTTTTAGAAAGGGTAAAGTTATCCTGACTGACTTGTAATTTATATTTCTGGTGAGCACATGAAGTCATATTTCCATAGGAGGAGGAAATACTGTTCACTTCCCTGGACTGATCTCATCTACTCTAGTAGCTAATCTGGATTTTTTTATTTTTAATGTTGTCCCCAACTCTGATTTGCCCAGCTCCTGCTTCTGCTCACTGATTCTTGCTGTTCCTTAATATCCCATCCTTGTTGGCCCTGGGACCATATAAGTAAAGGGCTGGAGCACCTCTCCTATGAGGACAGGCTGGGAGAGTTGGGGCTGTTCAGCCTGGAGAAGAGAAGGCTCCAGGGAGATCTTATAGCGACCTCCCAGTACCTGAAGGGGCTACAAGAAAGCTGGGGAGGGACTTTTCATAAGGGTGATTAATGACAGAACAAGGGGAAATGGGTTTAAACTGAAAGAGAGTAGGTTTAGATGAGATCTGAGGAAGATATTCCTCACTGTGAGGGTGGTCAGACACTGGAACAGGTTGCCCAGAGAAGCTGTGGCTGCTCCTCCCTGGAAGTGTTGAAGGCCAGGTTGGATGAGGCTTTGAGCAACCTGGTCTAGTGGAAGGTGTCCCTGCTGATGGCAAGGGAGTTGGAACTGGATGATCTTGAAGGTCCCTTCCAACCCAAACCATTCCATGATTCTATGAAATCTTGCACAGTGCTGGTGAGTCCTGCTGGTGTGCCGTGCCGTGCATCGAGTTGGGTCTGTTTGCACCCATGGCGTGGCTGATTCACAAACAGTGTTATCAGCTCACCGATTAAACCATGGTCAGTTTGCTGGCCAGCTCTTAATACATTGAAGATATTTCATTTTGATTGTGCAGTGCTAACTCTTTTATCAGTGTTGCGTGGTACTAAGTCAGACGCTGGCTCAAGAATATACACGTGCTAACACAGCTATCTTTCCAACCAAAGGTGTAATCTCGTTGGAGAGTGCACTTGGATTTGTTTGACAGGACCTGTTTTATATAGAACAACAATACTGATTATGTTCATATCTTTGAATTCCTTATCACTGGAATCCTACATTGACTTGATGGTTTTATCTGCAAGCTATGCCCTACTAATGGGATGTAATTGCACTGCTCATCCTGCTGCCCTCTCAGCTACTGGTGCTGGATCAGCACGGTTTCCCCTCCATCCCACCACATCAGTGTGTCCCGTCGTTGACAGTAGGTCAGGCATTTCCTTAAAGGCTTGAATCAGAACTTAATTGCAAGATTTTGGGGCTGACTTGGCCGCTGAGGGAATTCAGTCTGTTCAATACAAGTGCACTTTTTGCCTCTTTCCAGAAACTCAGTGGAAAAATTCATTCAATGCTTTTTCCTGCGTCATCAGCCCTATTTTCACTTCTGGTTTGCAGTGGGGTTATAGCACTATTATATTTCAGTCCTTCCTAGTTTATTTTAAAAAGCAGCTGATTTTCTGTTGTCCTACGAGTCATGATTATTTTTTGTCTGACTTGTCTTGACTTCAGTCCTAGTTTCACTTACCAGTTTTCTGTAGTTCTAGGTCACTTTCATCACTGTTCTTCTTTCCCTCATTTTATATTGCATTATGTTTGTATTGTCTTCATTTTACCACTGAATCAGGGTAGGTTTTTAACCAAGGTTTTCCTCTTTCTCAAACAAGGGGATCATACTTTCTCTATCATATTTCTCTTTTTTCTTTAAGAAAAAGGGAGGGATTATAGTTCTCATGTTATAGTCCTAACTTGAATTTTCTTTCACATCAGTTTTTCCTCTTGCATCTCATCAGCTTGGGGAGGTTAGCATGTGTTGTTTTAAACCAAAACTGAGTATGCTAAGTCCAATTCATCACCCTCTAATAATGTTTGATTGCTGGGGCTATTCAAAAGCTCTTACAGGGTGATCCATATAGTTCTGTGAAGATGAAACTTCCAGCTGTTGAGTGTTGAATGTGCACAAGCCAGGATAGGAAAACACTGAGGTTTTCTCACACATCTCATACAGGTTGTGTGTACGGTGTAGGGGAGCTTTGTTTGCTCTTGAGCTATGTTTGAATTCCCTTTGTGGTGTAAATCAAATAATTCTCTAAATACATTCTAGGCAGTGGGGGAAGGAAATGGTTTCACAAGTGTTTGCTGTGCAGAACTTGATGGATCACCTCAGTTAATAGTTAAACATCATGATATTAAAAAAGGAGGTGCTGTGACACAGCTTGGTGTGTGCATTGATAGATAAAACACTACAGAGGTACCTCAAAGTGCACCTTTGTGGTCTGATGATACAACTCTTAAGTTAGTGCCGCTACTGAAAGGTCAGTCCTGCTTCCAGGTCCCTTTATTCCCGTGGCTTCTCTTGTTTTGGCTCAAGGAGTTGACCCTGGGTTGATCTGGAAGTTAACCCGAGCTCTGAGTTCCCCTGCTGCCGTCCCAGCATAGACAGAGGGGCAGCAGCGGGGTGTCTGGTGTGGTTCTGCTGGTGCTGGGCTGGCATTAGGTTTGCTGCAGCCTTTCCTGAACCTGGGCTCAAACAACCCAGCCGTGGCTTTCAAACCAAACTGGCGATGGTGTGTGATCCCTTCTCCTGCACTGGCGAAGTTCTCGAGTGGGGCACCTCCTGCGCCCACTGCCCCAACGCTTCCCAGTCCCATGCCGTCTCCCCATCCCAC
>NW_010307666.1:26859-56748 GCF_000700745.2 Antrostomus carolinensis | reverse complement strand
GCTGAGGTACAGTGCAAGGGGGAGATGTCCTTATTAAATGCAGAAATTGTATATTTTACTTTAGCTTTACTCTTGTAGTACTTACCCTGTTTGAAGTTAAGGTGTTAGTGATTGTTCTCCCTGCCTGCCAGTCTCGTCCCCTAACCACCACCTCCCACTGTAAAGGGAAAGGGTTAAGAGAAGGAGAGTGCAGAAGTGTTCCTGGTCAAAGCTCCTCAGTGCTCTGCCATGTCTGTATGGGGCAGCTCCCTTAGAGTTCCTGTGGTACACCTTAGCAAGTGATGTGCCACTTAAAAGAACACCTCAACTACCTGGTTTTGATTGTGTGGTTTTGATTGAACAATTACTCGTTCTCCTTTGGTGTTATTTTTGCTACCTGTCCCAATACCTTGATTTCTTCCTACTTTATCTCTGCTCTTTGTTTCTCCTATTTGAAGAGACAGGCTTTCACGTCCTCTGTACGAAAGGGTGTCGGGAAAGATCTTCCCTTTCTCTTCTGAACAGCTTGAGGTGGAGATCTTGTCTGTCTTTGTATTTACTCAGTGTGAAGCACGTTGCACTGAGTAACAGCCACCTCACCTTCCCGGAACAGCGTGTGCTGCAAGAGCACAAATATCCCGGATCTGGCCAAAGGCTTTCCCACAGACAGAGGTGCCTCCTGGCTTCTCCCACGGACAGGGTGTCCCTTGCAGCCTCCACAACCTGTGTCTCTCCTGCCTTGTTTGAATTCCACATTAACTCTGCATGGTAAGAATATCTCCTAATTACTCGCTGCTAAAGTTTGGTATTTAATAGCTACTTAGAGGCAGAATTTGTATGGGAATAAAGAGTTTGTAGATAACGGTTGGTCATTGCTTGTTAATTAAAGTCTGTCTTTTGTCAGGGATAATTAGTGCAGCGGTTGGTGAGAGATAAACAAAAGTTCAGACAGAATACAGCTGAGCTGTAATCAGCTTATGTGAAAGCCTGAAATAGCAAAGGGTGTGTTTGACTTGAAGCGCTTGTCTGGGGATCTTTGACTTCTGTCCTTCCAGGGGGACGGAGAGCAAAGCTTTGAAGTGCAAGCACAACTCTTAATGCTGAAATACCTTTCTGTTACTCACTCCTACCTTGGTATCTGTAACAGTGGTATCTGTATTGTGTGTTGGATTCCAAGCAGTGCCCACAACTATTAGATTATTAACAGCATCTCCTTTTAGTGATATCCTGGTTGGAAATCTCAGCTACTAGGATGCATCCAAAAAAGAAGCATGCTGAGATATGGAGCAACACTTAATGAAGTCTGTTTGATTTTTATTTTCTATTTTTTTTTGTTTCCCCACCCAAGAATGTAGCCCTTAGGTCATGTTTCCCATACCAGTATGTATATGTGGAGATCCGCCCTTAAAGTGATGGGCTTAACTTAATTGAGTTCAGCTGAGTTTATGTAAGTTCACCTACACTCTCGCTGCACTTACACTCACTCTTGCTCTTCACTTGCATCATCGGAGACTTGGTTTCAGCAGTAGGCTTTGTCTTACCGAAGGGTGGGTGAATGATTTAAATGTAGGCATGAGAGGGAACTGGGATGCCGGATGCGGAATGGGAAGGTCTGTGTAATGCAGAAAGAATTCCAAGCATCTTTTTGGTTAATTCTGTTTTTTAGAGTACTGCTAATGTGACTTGATGGGAACTTGCATGTGGAGTGCAGCTTAAGGTTTCTTAGCTATTTCTAAAAATGGTTCTTTCAAGTCTTCCCAAAAATCTTTTTGAATTGCCAATAGTTGTACTTAAGACAAAACAATTCAAAAAAGGTCAATCTTTTTACCTTTATTATTTTAATGAAATCACAGATAATACCTTGGCAAATACTCCAACATTGAATCTATTTTACTCTTAATGAAAAAGAGCCCTGATCCCATCTGATTCAATTAAATTTATACTTTACTACTCAAGGACTGAATTTTACTGTGCTTGGTATACTGTACTGAAAATATCTTATTTTTCCTAACAATTGGTGTGATTTTTGTAAGGAAAAACATATTTCCACAATATTTGTAAATGCTACAACCACATTCCTCTGCAAAATGTATTACTGCTACTTCCAGGACACACAGAAGGATTTTGGAATATAGGTTTTTTCTTTCTGAAGTAGTGATGGAAAATTATAAATAAAAAGCAAGAAAGCAAAACTGACTTGTCGGAAATGGACATTAGAAATGTCCTTTAGATTTGGCACTTAGGTTTCTGTGAAACTAAATTTGGAAAAATGTCTGAGGGGACTTTATATCCTCTGAAATGCTCCATTGTGTTTTTCCTTTCCCTCACCTTCCTGCTGTTTTTTTCCTGCTGATGCTTATCTTCTGTAGAGGTTATTCAAGTTAAAATAAAAGTGGGAGTTTGACAAGTGCATGGATAGCCTTTTCTCTGATGCACATCAGCATAACTTCATGGTTTTCAAGATATTTGTCCCTCAAACTGTTAAGTTTTTAAGCTGTTAAAATGACATTGTCAGTGATCTGATAAGCTTCGGTGGCTTGTGTTTAGATTATACATTCATGATTGATAATGTCAACTGATAGCGACAGAGAACCGTTCAAGGGACAAAGAAATGTGATAATGAAGATGGAGGTTTTTGAAGAAATTTTCCCCTGATGAATTAAGAACTGTCTGGACTAGTTTCTTAGTAGGCTTAATGATTTTGGAGACTGAGATGTTTTAAGTATAAAAGCTGAGGATACAGGAGAGTGTTTGGAGGAAAACTCAAAACCATTTTTTTTTTAATGTCATGTCTTTAAATGAGTTTTACAGCATAAAATTGTCTTGGAGGAAGCCTTGAATCTTGTGAATTTGGTTCAAGTTCGTCAGTTCACTTCAGTGGACTGCCAAGATCTCATTGAACCTCACCAGAAAGATTCTAACAATTGTGTTAGTTTCTTAATCAGTATTACTCAAAAGGGGTGTTTAGCTGGATATAAATTAGGAAGTGGCATATTTTTTATAGGTCTGTGTTTTACACTTGAACTGTTGGTGTATAATTAGACACTTCATTTTGCTTCCATTTGACATCTTTTAACTAATCACTTACTTGGATTGCTTTATTTTGCATTACTTTATTTTCAGTTGATTAAGTGCACTTCTCTAAGGGTACAAAATTAAGAACATACTAATTGCACAACAGTTTTGGCACATGTGGGTTGCCTCAGTGTCACCTAAGGACAAAGACTTCTCTGCTTACATTGCTGGCTCTCTTCCCTCTGTGCTCCGTGGGCAGATGTGTTGGAGCAGACGCTGTGCTCTCCAAAATTATCTTCCTCGCTCCTGCGGTCTAGTCAAAGCTTGTTGGCAAATAGGTACTGTACTCACCCTTGGAGATGGCTTGATATCATCTTTTTAATATTCAGACCCACTAATTCAGTGACTTTAGAGGGCTGGTGGAGGGACAGAGTGATCTTGAAGGAGTTGGGACCCAAAGGTATTGTGTGTCCAGCGGTGTGAATTATCCCTGGAAACCAGTAGGCTTCATCTGTGATCTGTCATGAGGTGTTTGGTGGGCAGTTGTGATTAATCTCTGTTGCTGATCTGAGTAAATTGTCTTGGTGGTTAATGAACATCAGAGAAATGATGCTGCAACTATCAAATATTTGAATGTAATATTTTCTAGAAGCAAGTTTCCCCCAGGCATGGAGTGCTCTGGAATAAATGTGCCTTATGAAATGCTTACTCTGATTTGTGAGCAGATCAAGATATAATTTGTTTGGATTTTGGCCTGGACATCATTTCTTGATGTGAGGCACCGAGGAGGATGTAAACCTGTGCCAGCTAGCAAGGTGAAGCCAACAGAAATGAGAAAAAAACACTACAATTTTAATTTTGTTGTTGCTGTGCTGACCAAAGCCTGAGTGTGTTTGAGCATCTGGTGTTCAGACATGATAGGTACTTATTTCTGTAGAGCTGTTTTTCAAAGTGAATACTTTAAAAAACAAAACAAAACAAAAAACTGAGTCTGTGGCCATACTTGAGTAAATATCTTTAGGGGTGCTCTGCCACAAGAGGAGGTGCAGGAGTTTCTCTTGTGAAAGTGGTGATTTTTTTTCGATCCTATGTAGCTTTTAAAAACGATATCTGCATGGTTATATTTGGACTGTATTAATAATTTACTTACATGTGAGTTTGTGGTAAGGGTGGTGTCAGGTGTGTAGCATGCAGCAGCCCAGGATGTTGTGGTAGTCGTTGCATATAGAGTTTAGCATTGCAGTACAACCAGCCATGAGTTAATGTATAGGTGCTGTTGGGATGCCTGGCCACCTTCCCTCATAAGGGATCTTCTGTAGCCAGAAGCTTCTCAGATGTTGCAAGTATAATTGGCTGAAATGAGACTATTCTTTGCCTAAGGTTGTATTAAAACACTTTGAAAAGCTCAATCGTTTATGGGGTACTAAAAATGGTAGCCAGTGTTTTTTTTGAAGTCTTCTACAAATGAGTCATTACCTTCCTGTTGTCTTCAGTGAAGCCACAGTGATTTGGAGTTCTTACATAGAAAAAAGATATTTAAATAGAGACTAGCAAAGATGTGAAGTGGAAGTGCTGTTCCTCACTGAGGCTAGATTTGGATGCGTGCATAATAAGAATAATACATGTCACTAAAAACTTAGAGAGAAATGTATTTTAGAAGATCATCATGGCTGCAATTCCGTGCTGACAGTATTTTTGTTTATCTTTCTTGAAATGCTTGCTTTCTTTTTTGAACAGCCACCTTCATTCTGAGGATGGCAGCCTTGGCTTTACCTCAGCTGTTCCTCTGCATTTAGCTTTGGATGTTGGCTGTCGTCATCATAGGAAGAGACAGCAAGCAGCTTACGAGTCCGAGTGCCTTAAAGAGATTGAATCTTGAGTTTAATATGAGTAATTTTAACATTTTCTCAAGTAGCTTAATGTTTCTTAACCAAAAGCAGAAAAATCTTTAAGACATGAATCATTGACATGGATATTGTTTCATGGGGCTTGAAGCTGGTCAAGCCCCATGTTACTTGAGTCAAGAGTTGCATAGTAAATTATAACATGCCTATCCCCCAGTATCTACATTATGTAACTTAGGTGACTTCATTAAAAGATTAAGATTTCTGTACAGTCACTGTTACCCCCGAAAGCCCAGTTATGAACACATTTGTTTGGCTACTGGTTGGTTGCATGAGAAGCCCAATTTTGGGGTGGACTGGGCACCAGGGGCTGCAACCCTGCCAGCTGCCTGGAGACCACTCAAACTTTCTTTTACAACCAAGTGACCATGACCTCAAGTTTTGGTCCATTCCAGTGAATGAACTGGATCTGTAACGAGGGTGGTGGCCATCACCATGCTGCTTGTCCCCACCTCCTCTGCTGCCCATGCTGCTGGCAGCTGCCTGCCGCGTCTGGGATCTGGCTCTGGGAACGGGACAGGATGTTTGCTTTTGTGGAGTGCGGTTGTTGAGGAAATTAAACGAAGGGATCACTTGAAAGGCCAAGCCACCTACATAAGATTAAGCCGTTAAGATGAGGTTGTGGGCATAATTTAAAGCACCTTATCAGGAGAGGTTGGGGAGGCTGTGCTCTTGAGAGCCAGCATTGCTTGGAAAGTACTGTTGGGTCTCTTCTCTTTGGACCACACTCCAATGGCCAGGGTTGAGTGGAGGAAAAAGGGAAATATTAAGGAAATCTGAAGGAGCTGGTTCATCTGAAGGTGTGAGGCTGCAGCCACCGTGGGGGATGATGTACAGGGCCCTTCCGGCTGCCCAAAGGCGTTACGCACCCGCTCGCACACCGAGAACTGGCCCGTGCAGTGCCAGATAAGGAGGAATGCGTAATATTTTAAGTATCATAAAGCTGGATATCCTTTGCTCAGGCTATTTCCTGTCCACAAGAATTTATTTTTCAACAATATTATTGGCAAAAAAAATTCCACAAAATGGAAAGGGGCGGGGGGAGGGGAACTTGCACATTGCAGAGGAAGATGAGTTGTTTCTAGTTTTCCCATTTTAATAGGAAGACTTTGGAGAACGAAAAAATATGGATATTTATGGAGCGGTAAGCCTAGTTACGTATTGAATAGTCACTGATTTGCATTCATTGCTGTCAACAATGTACAGCAATTATCCATTAGATTCTTTAAAAAAAGAAACTTTTGAACATTGTGATTAAAAAGACAATTACTTCCAAGGAATGCTGAGCCTGGGGTCAGGGATGGCCAGAGCAAAGCACTCCAGACTGACTTCTACCAGGCTCTCTTGCTTGCTTTGCCTTTCCATTCGTAATAAATTAAAGCCTAAAATCATAAAGCAGGATTTAATTGGTGATTTGTGATCTGATTCATCCCATAGTGAAAGTGAAGTGTACTTGGTGTGGCTGCTGCCTGCTCGGGGTCAGCAGCCGCTGGAGCAGTGGAGGAGTGCTGGTAGCTTCCTGCTATGAAAATACCTCTGCAGAACTGTCTGCATGTGCTTCCTTCTATAAACTTCAGCTGGAATTCACTCCATCTCATGAATGTGGCTGCATATTCTGGGATAGCTGTTTCTAACAAAGACCTACAGGTATTAAATACAATGAGAATTTATTGTTTACCCTAATGTTTCCTTTTTTTGTGTGTGTGTGTGTGTGTGTTTCTAGCAGCAAATACTTTCATAAAGGATTCCTTTGCCTGCAGATGTATCTCAGTTAGCAACATTAAATTTAGCAATTTAGTAAAATTTACAGAAAGAAGGCAGTGTAATGAAGAGGTGAGGGATAAAAAAGTACCTCAGTTCTTATCTTCCCTGTGCTAATAAAAAGAGAAAAGAATTAGGAAGGTGTGTGGTGTTCTTTGGGTTTGTAGCTGGACTTATTTTTGGAAATACAAGGATTATGATGCGTGTTAAACTTCTTAACCTATTTTCTCTGCATCCCCAGCACCCAAGAAAAGACACAGAATTTTACAACACTGAATTTACCACGCTGAGATTGCACTTTTTGAGGTTGTAACGTGTTATAACAGAAATCCAAGTCGATGAGAACATTTCAGTCGTGGTGCAAAAATGATCTGGAATCTTTGGTATGTGCCAGTGGCGGGAGCTGCACTCCCCAGTACGCTGCTCTCTGGAAGCGAGCGTGTGTAAGGCTTTGAGGCACAGGCATGCTGTGCTTCCAGACAGAAGGACACACTGTCAGCCTACAGGTTTTTGTAGCAGGTTATATCCAGGAAAACATGAGGGAGAAATCAAGATTTTTATTTTTATTTTTTTTTCTCTTCACCATTTTACTTTATAGTCTCTAGTAATTCTTTGAACTTGCTTATTTCTGAATATGGTTGAAGCATTCTACGGATCTTAAGATAAATGAAGATAACCATACTCATTATATACATGAACACGTGTGTGTGTGTATGTGTGTGTATATATATATATACACACACACATATATATATATACACACACACATATATATATATACACACACACGTACATATCTCATGACTTATATGATGATCTCAAATACCTGTGATTAGGTTTGGGATTAGTAAGACCCTGAATGTACACTACAGGAGATAAAACTGCCAAGGGAAGCTGTAAAAGTAGTTATCAGATTTATTGTATTGCTGAACTCTATTGTACTAGGCAGAACTTGCCTCTTCTGTTTTGTTTTTGGGGCCACGGGCCTGCATTTAAATGCTCAAGTTCCAGCGGTGAATTTTATGTACCTGTTCTACATCTTTATATCTTCTCACCACTCATCAGATTTTTGGGATATATTTTTAAAAATCTTTTTCTGATCTCTACCTTCTGCTTGACTATGTGTTATACTAAATATAACATAAAGTCTGAAATAAAGACTTTATCCTTTTGTCTACGGTACCTATTTTTAGTTGGGATAGGGAGCTCAGTTGCTTTAGTTCTACATTACTGGTTTCCCAGTGGCTAAGTCACTTGATGACACATGTAGATCCCTGTTACAGTATCAGTTACAGATCTGACAGCTGGTATATAATGCTAAACTGCACTAAATCATGTTTTTCCCATAGTGATCCTTCCTAGAGAGGGAAGGGAGACTTCGAAGAGTGGGTTTCCAGTCTGTTAGCTGGACTAAAAATTCTGTCAGTTTATCAGCTAAGTAGCTTTGCTGTTAGATACATGTTTCTGCATTTTTTTTTTTTACCAGTTTTCTGTTAATCTCCAGGAATTCTTAATTCTCTTACAACCCAATGATGCTTCAGCATTCATGCTTTAAGCAGAATGCAGTCAGTGATTGTGCTAACGCTTTCTTTTTGTTTATTATTAATATAAGTGCTTTCTTCATATTTAACAGATGGGAAGCTCAACCCACTCGTGTTTGTCGCAAGAAGGAAATTACTAGTGACAAAGTGATTTTCCTTAATTTAATCAAGAAATGTTTAAAAAAAAAAAAAAGGCCTTCAAGACAAATGAATCTCAGCATGTTCTTAATAATAACATTACAGTCTGCTCAATTCAGGTGAGAATGAATATCTCATTTGTTACTTCTGCCCAAGTACTGAGATTTCTGCACCACTAATGTATATGGATAAGAAGGAGGAAAATCGGGGCATCCACTGCCTCTTCAGCACAAATAAAAAAGTACAAATACAAAAGTTGTAGCAGGTTGAGCTTCTGATTGGAATGATAATAAATATTGTTCACACTTAGGGTGAAGTGACTTGTGATGATGCCGAATTTCATAGTACTCATTTCTGAGTATTTAAAACTGTAATAGGCAATGATTACTTCTTGGTGTAGAGCTGTAGCACCCACTTACGTAGGCTGTGCTCTAAGCAGTTGCTGTATGAAGTGTAGGGGGTCTCTGGTACCTATGGGGTGGTGAGGAGGCACACCCAGCAATCTGGGATTTGGATTATTCATGACAGGGCTTGATGCAGCGACACTTGGGAGCACAGAACAAGATTAGAGAAAAATCTATGGTCAAAGTTTCATCTGGGGCAATAGAAAAATGAGTCAGAATTCATTAAAGATGAGGAAATTTCCTTAGTGAGCATCAGGAGGAGGATGAGCTACTGAAGAGCTCTTTGGTGTTGGGGGGTTTCCCTGCAGCATGCTGCGTTGCTTACATACCCATCAGCAGGTTAAAACACCTCTGAACACCTCGACTGTCTTTCTGTACAATCCTGGAGTTAGGATCAGGGACAAGAAAGAGAAGTGCAAGGAGGAATATGTTCACATGAGAGAGAGAGCTTTTTTCTATGCAGATCCATTACTATTGAGAGTCTATTGAAATTGTTGCATGGACATGTCATCTTCCTCCCCTGCCCCAAGAGGAATATGCTATGGTGTAGGTAGAGAATAATATCAGTTCGTTTTACTTATTTATTTATTTTTTTAAACTAGATATTAGCATACCAACTGATGGGAAAGTATGTACCTTCCCCTTAAAAATTAGGGAACAGATAAATAGAACCCACTTGAATCCCTGAGACCTGTGAACCTTTTTGGTGGAAGAACAACTTGGGGTTAATATGTAGGCTTTTGTCACTGATTACCTGTGGACTGTGTTGTTATACAGAAGGTATCCATATGGGCTCTGCTCTGCTGTGTGCTGCCAAAATGTGACTGAACAGAGTCAGAATGTAAATATTAAGAAATGGAGATTGTGCCGTACTTTAGGTGATAGCACCTGGGTGTTCCAGCTTATTTAGATAAACTAAGTGTGCCTCGATAGTGCTCCCCTGGGTGTTAAAGCGGTGGAATAAAGTCTTGTTGGGTCATGTGTCAGTTATATCGTTAAGGTAAAATTGAGCACAACTAAATTTCACTGGGAAAACTTGATCCTTGGTCGAGTCCTGTGCTAGTGCCATCAGGCTGCCCGCATAACTCTACAGATGGACTCCTGGTGTTTTAGGTACGCTGGAGTTTCTGCTGTCAAAGATAAGATGCTGTCAAGGCCAATTGTAGCTTAAAAAATTTATTTATAGATATTAAAAATACTGTTTTCTCTATTTGATGTGAAATTAATTCTAAAAGGATATAAACTTAGTGAAACTTTCTTTATGCCATCAGGATTTGTGTGAATTTCTCTTGCAGTGAGCAAAGTGAAGTGCATGTCCAGGATAAGCTGAATACCAAAGACTGTCAGGACATGTGGTGGTGAAGAAGTGATTTCTATTTATGCAAGATACTGTAGAAAACATTCTTTAAGAATTAGCCTTTCTTGTAGGTTTAGTCTTTTTCTTGTCTGAACTCTTTCAACAAGAGTTTGAGGGGGATTTTCTTACAGCTGAAGGACTCACATGTTTTGTTCTCATCTGTTTATTGGAATTCTGTGGGTGAACTGTGTATTATTTATAACTTCTTCCCAACCCTCTAAAATGGCCTCTTTTTTTTAAACTTACCTCTTTTTTTTTTAAGGCACTTTCCCGACCCCAATATGTTAACCAAGTCAAAGTCCATTTCTTGAGGCTCAAGTTTGCATCTTTTCAAGATGTGAAGCTAATTTTTTTCCTCTGCCTTTCCCGAATACTTTAATTTTTGAATTCTATCTAGAATTACAAAAGAAATGGTTTGGGGATAATGTAGGGGTTTTTAAATGCTTCTTTCCTGAAAACTGAAATGCTGTGAATTAGTTATTGCTAGAGATTTATCACTGGATGGGTAAGTGTGAGCCATCATGAAAGTCAGAATGATTTTGTTTAAAAGGACCCAAAGATGAGCTCTGCTTTGTTACTGATGATTTTATTTTTAGATACCTACAGCCAGTTACTCCGAGGCTTGTACAATGGATCTACCCCATGTTTATACGTAGGAAGCAGGCTGATTATGCCAACCTGGCAAACAAATGAAGCTTACCTTCTGCAAAGTGTTGGAGTGGAGAAAGAAAAGAGGTGTTTTGGACTGTCTGTGGTGCAGGGCTCCAGGGTGGATGGGGAAGAGGAACAATCCTGCTGCATGGCTTTGACTTCTATAACCTGCTCTCAGTCCATGCAAGACGCGTCCCTGCTCCTCACAGCCAGGCGTGTCGGTTGAGGTGGTGTGAAACACTCCCGGGACAAACCCAGACTAAATAACTTTTGGTAGCATTTAGGGCTGGAAGGGCTCTCAGCGTGGGGTTTGACAGCAGCAGGCTTTCGGCTACAGGCAGGATGGGAAGTTTATAATTCCCTGCTGCTTCGCTGGAATAGTGCGTTGCGTCCACGGGGCTGAAGATGCTGCTGCGGAGCTGGGGAGAGGGAGGGAGGGAGTCAGGAATCTCGCTTACATAGTTGGGAATTTTGCTTACAGAGCAGAAATAACAGTGCATGTGTCTTACTAAATCAGGAACTTTTTACCTCTGGATCAAAACTCCACTCATGTTCAGTAAGAAGGTTGGACAACCAACCTTCTCATGGTTCCCCTCTGTGGAGTACAACTTCTTCCTGTCTGTGGATTTCTTAAGTGTATTTGAATATTAACTCTAGACTCTTGACACCTCTGAAGTTTGGCATGCAGGTATGGAAATTAATTTCTCCAAGTGTAACAAGGGAAATGAAATCACAGTCTTATGTTGGGTGAAGCTTGAACGTTGTTTTACTTTCTGTTGCTTGTCTATTTAAGGTTTTTGCTTGACTAGAATTGTGTCATTTAAAGGATGTGGAAAGCTGACTTGAGTTTCAGGGGTTTAATTGACTTCATTGGAGCTGTGTGTGGTTGTATCAATAGGGAAACAGAAAGAAGTATGACTGTCTCCTTTTTGATTAAATAATAAGTTTGCATTAAAAAAATATTGCAATTTGACTGTGAAGAAATTTGCCTTCCTTCACCTAGCTCAACTCCTGGTTCTTATTCTTGTCTTGTAGATGTGCCTCTTGACTCTCCCAAAAGAACTTCCTGTTGCGTTCTTTGAGGCCCCATAATTATTCTTTAAAATTTTACTTCATCCAGAGTTATGTGAGCTTCCTAGTGTTCAAGGACTTGTGTTCAGCACTCAGTAGTGTTTCCCCTGTGGCTCTGCAGATATGAGTGTCCAACTGTGTTTCACAAAGCACCTGAGCTGCTTTCCATCAAGGTTCATTTGTAATAGGATCCTGCAGGTCAATGCTAACTACGTTATCTGAAAAGGAGACTATGTAAGCTTGGATGGTCACAGCTGTCCTCCAGGTTTTTAGGAGACATGAAACTCTGCGTATTCATCTGCAGACCTACTGTAAGAATTCATTGTTTCCTTCCTTCATTTCCTCCTCCTTTTTTCCTCTCTTTTCCTACTTTTCAGCCTAAGCTCACAGTAACAGAGAACTGCTGTAATGTTTTCTCCTGTTTTGGAGCTAAAAGCAGTAGGGTAGGATATTTTGGATGATGTTTTGCAATTAAGAAGCCCCAAAGAACCAGAAATGATAGGTTACCTTTAGATTCACTCTTTCAGGGGTTATTCCCAAAGGAGCCTGGCTAGCAGTGTGCTGTGAAGTGGAAGGTGTGTGCTTCTTGTTCTAGGATTTCAAAGAGTTCTCATCAATCTTCAGCAATTTTTTATTATGTGAAAAACAATTAGTGTAAGTTGTGTTAATAACCTTTCAGTACTGCTCTTACCTCTTCGCGTTCTGCTAACACTGAAAGCTGTAGTATTAAAGTCAATAGGTGAAATGTTAGGAAAATTTAATTAACAAAGACTTATTAACAAGTAATTCCTATAACTAGGAGTTACAGGTCTGGGGCTGTTTTCTTTTGACTGCACCCAGGGCAGGTGGAGGGAAGAGCATCTGTCTCCCTGGCACCATACCTCATGGCCACCTTTCAACCAGCACTGTGGGTTTGGTGTAATTTTATTTGTGATGTTGGTTTCACAATTCATAATGCAAGTTGTCTGGTACTTCGCTGTGTTGCTTATTATCAAAGAACAATACCAATTTATTTTTGTTGAGAATAACATTCAGCCTTCCGTTGCCTGATAGAATGGGAGAGCGGGAATTAGTTCAAAGGGTGAGGATTCAGAATTAAATTGGATATGGACAACCAGAGTGCTGGTAACTCCACTGGACTGGCTTCTACAGTGTCAACAGAACTTCATTTCTCCTCCAGTCTGCCTTACAAACTCTGCCCAGTTCAGATAGGTAACAAAACCTAAAGTTTTTCCCTTTTAAACCAGTTAATAGATAAGTTGAGCTTTACAGCTCCATCAGTTGGCATATTCAACATGATGGAGATTCAACATTTTCTGTCTAGATAACTAGAGACCCTCTGTCTTCCCACATTAATGGAAACAGAACCCCCTAGTACTCTACATTTAAAGATTAGGTTAAAGATTTTTTTATACCTTGATGCTTTATTGTCATTGGAGATAAAAATCAGATACCTGGAGTAGGAGAGGCTTCTTTCTTGTAAGGTGCTGAATACCAAAATTACTCGATTGAAAAAGGAACAATGATTTGATGATTTTGTGCGTGATTTCCTTTTTGTGTGTGGATTTTGGGTTGGGGGTGTGTGGGGCTTTTATTTGTTTGCTTCTTTTATATAAATTCCTGTCTTATCTCAAATTAAGAGAAATCTTCATAGGTAGTATACTAGCTTCATTTTCCTGAAGCAGTTCAAAAGAGTAAAAGAACTCTTGCAAATCTTACTTTGTTCTCTGAAAGTGAGGGATGATGAAACAAAGCTTTAACTTTTTCTCCCGATGCTGAAAAGTCCAGATGGAGTTTGGCTGGTGGCTTTTGGGTTGGTTTTTTTTTGGTTAATCGTGCAGTTTAGGCACATAGATCTGTGAGCACGATGATAATAATGGGTTCAACTGTCCTTCTACATGAGAAACTTCTCCGGCAGCCATCCGGAGGTGCTCCCTTGCCACGGCCGCTCCGTGTGAATGCCTGTTCCTCAGTCCCAGGGCTGAATGGGAGATCTCTCCGAAGCTGTTTCCCACAATAACACAATGAACCACTTTGTCAGCTCAGCGTCAGCCTGGAGTCAGGTTAGTGGTGAATGGCGACAACAAAAAAAGTTTGCCTTGCACAAAGGTGTGCTGAAACCTTGCTGTAAATGGAATTTGGTATGTGTGCTTTTCAAGCACTGCAGATTGATATTGTAGATATCCCCCCCCCCTTTTTTTTTTCTCTTCATAGTTTAATTAGTGGTAAAAAAAACAACCCACCCCATTGATTTCAGTAGATGCTCCACTCCACGGGAACTCCAGAAGAGATAACCAAGGTCTTTGTGATACTATTGCAGAGAGATTATTATTTGAGAGAGCAGAGTTGAGGGGCAGGGTGTTTATCGCCATATGCTATGCTTATCAGCCTCTAACTGTGATTAATACTTCGGCTATTAAATGTAGGAAGAAAGCAAACAGATGAAGTGTACACCTCATCTCACTTGCACCTTTGTGCAAGAACTTCTCTTTACGTAGAGGTTGTGTGTGTCCCTGGGCATGTGCGTGTGGGGTCATAGCCCTGATCCTGGGGAGTTCAGTACTTGACTATACTGCTAATAAAACTATTAAGAGTGTGCAAAGACATACCCTAGTGTGAACATTTCCAGGATCGGGGCCCAAATTGTAGACAGGTGTAGGTCTGGATTGAAGGGGTTTGTTCCTCTTCAAGCAAATAGTTGGAATAAATTGGTATTTGCTTGAAACAGTGTTTAAGTTACTGAGTATCTTTTGTGATGTTGTGAATTTCATTTACAAATTGTTTTAGTCAGAGGCAATATAGAGTGTAGAGAACACTGTGAGGGTGGTGAGACACTGTCCCAGGTTGCCCAGAGAAGCTGTGGCTGCTCCTCCCTGGAAGTGTTCAAGGCCAGGTTGGATGAAGCTTTGAGCAACCTGGTCTAGTGGAAGGTGTCCCTGCTGCTGGCAGGGGGGTTGGAACTGGATGAGCTTTAAGGTCCCTTCCAACCCAAACCATTCCATGATTCTATGAACCTGAAAAGGATTATCATTTAATTAGGAAATGTGCAATGTTCTCTCTGTTGAAGAAAATGTCTCTTTGCTGTTTGGGGACCAGTTTGTGCTGTGGGATGGAGAGCTGTCAGGGTACTGTCATCCTCCACCCCTTGTCCTGGCACGCACGGGGACTGCAGCTGGGAGAGCTCAGGCTTCTGCTGACCAAGGGGAGGAGGATGTCAGAACAGAAAGGTCCCACTTTGTGCCCATCCTATTTGATGTGGCTTGTGGTCTTCTAGAAGAGAACAGAGATGCTGAGGGCAGTTGGTCATGTATTGTACAGCTCTCGATTGATCAGCACCCAGAACTCTTACTCATAAATGCTTCTTTGAGAGTGGATAAGCAGGAACAAATTAGTTCAAAATGTTGATTGCTGCTTGTATTTTTGTAATTGCATAAATTAATTTCCCTTTAAAAAACCCCACCTGTTTAAAGTAACTGCTATTTAAAGCAAATTGTGCCAGAGCACATTTTCTAATTAGACATTTTTTAAAATGTAAAAAATTGAAATTAAAAATCTAAAGAAACAACAGGACAAAAATTGTGGGGGGAAAAAAAAATAATTGGCCACCATTGTGCAAGAAGACTTAACCTCAGCATAGTGCTGCTTGGAAGAAGTTCTATGGAATACTATGAGAGCTGTGTGCCTGAAAACTTCTCTGTTTGTACAAGTATATCCCTTGTGAGTCCCCTTTATCTGGTGTGCTTAATATGGAGGAAGGCAGGGCAAGAAAGGTGTGAAGACATGGAAGAAGGGAAGGAATATAAACCTAACTTAATTTTAAATTGAAAAAAAAGCACAGGGATACCCAGATGGTGGGAGTGAGTTGTGTACAAGTTTTCTCTGTGTGTAGCTTGCTCTTAGGGCAGCGGTGGAGGCTGTAACTGTGGTGTTTGCACGTCTTAGATCTGATTTTGAGCAGCAGATGAATTTGCTGCCATAATATTATTTGCAGAAGTGAGAACACTGTGGAGCCATTGGATTAGCTTGTCTGCCTGTGGCTTTCTGCTCAGCCGTAGCTAGTATGAGCCTAATAACATTTTTGGAGATCCTTTTCACTTCTGGTGTGTTTTATTCTCTTAAATCTAGTGCCATTACGTTTTCACCCGGATACGACTGCCTCCGAGGCTTGTGCGCTCCTCAGGCGTGTGTGGTGGTGGGAGAAGGGTGGGCTGGCTTTTCCTACACAGGTTTTCACAGGATTCCCCTCTGGAAAACAGGGAAGGAGGAAAAAAACTCACCAAAACTAGTGGCATGAGGTTTTCCTTTGGTAAAAGACTCCTTTGTGCAGCAGCTTGCTTTATTCTGGCATTTCATCAGAGCTATTATATGCTGATTAGTTGTACTTGCCTTGTGAAATCAGACACTCCTGCGTGATGCTACTTGACCTGATCTCTCCATTCTTGATGCTTGCTTCTGGTACATCTTGGAAATTATTTAGTTATTCCATTTCATCCTGAGGTTGAGCTAGGGACCATTTCTTTAATAGTTTTGTCTGTTTCTAAATGACAAACATTTCCTATAAGGGATATGCAGCTGGTTGCATTGCAAAATTAAAATAATGGAGTTACGAGTCTTGAAAACGTGAGGTTAAATTATAGATCTAAACAAATGCAAACTACTGAAAATCATCATGTCAGTACCCTTTGGACAGCTGCCTTAATAATCTCACACCAGTGTGGGGAAAAACACTGTTAACTTTCCTTGGTCCCCTATGAATTGACTACTGCTGCTAATTCCATCTTTAGAGATGGAATGTACCATGGCCATTGAACTGTGGTGTTACTTAAAATGAAAATAAACTAGAGGGGAATAAACCTACTGATTAATTACAGTGATTAAGTTTTGAGAGGATGTTTATGCTTTTCAGCTTACTGGAGATAGAGTCCAGCTACTGGTGGCCTTGTTGTCTGTGAAATGGCACAGGCATTTTACTACATCAAATGCCAGCGAGCTTTGTAGGTATGTGCTCCCTCTGATCTGTTTTCTTTTGTCATAGCAGATTTGAAAAATTGCATGTATTTCTTCAAAATTGTTACGAAGCAGCCTATCTATTTGGATGCTTTCAAATTAATCTACCGTGTTTGCAATTAAACAAAGGAAGAATGCTTTCAGGTTTCAATTGCTCTTCAGACGGATGTGATTTAACTAAACTAATGAACGCACATCAGACAAGACAAATTCCAGACTGTTTGTTCCTTGACCAACCATCTGTGTGCATACCTCCAGGTACTGCTCACGTCTCAAGAGGCTTTTCTACATGAACAATTATTACCACTCCTTTTTGAATCCAAGTGGCAAGCCATGGCAAGAGTCTCTTGAAAGCAACTATATTTACTGCTCTGCTTTTCAGTGCAAATGTGATTGTGTTAGGTGTGTTTGAATTAATCTTAAATTTTAACGTGTGCTGTACAAAATACAATAGGAAAACAGGGCTGTGTGCAAGTTCTCTCATCTCTTTGCATGCAGACACCAGCATCAACAGTAACATGCAGAGGAAGCATTTCTCATTTGGAGCCTTCCTAGTGGGTCATGTACTCATTTTGAGTTCTTAGTGTCTGAGAATATGTGTGTGCACACATAAGCCTATGGGGGTGTGTATCCATATTCTGTTTGTACATATTAGCAATTTTTTTTCTAGCTGTTTTTCTCTAGTTGTTTTTGAGTTTGTTCAAAATATTTCTGGACAAAACACCCGTTTCTTCAACTATATAGTGATCAGCAGTGGCATGAGTTGGCATGGTAGATGTTATAATAGACTTCTTCAATTCCATGTACAAACTCCTGGAAAATAGCAAGTGGTTCCAAGAATATTTCTTTTTATAGAAGAAGAATAATGTGTGCTGCAGGTAATGACGCTGCAAATGCAGAAGGATTTTCTTTATTCTCATTGCTTTTCACTGTATTTCTTTCCAAAAGTGAGATTTCTTCTAGAAATATTTGAGTCTTCCCTGTTTTCAGTGCCTGTGTTTCAAAAGCTGTGTTTGACTTCTTGGTGGTGCTAAGTGGGACTCCCTCTGAGCCAGTGATTCCATACGTGTTTTTTTAACCATAGCAAACCTTTTTAAGCAACTCCTACTTCCTCTGGCCCCGATTCTAAAAACACAAGTATTTGAGTGTCAATATAGTGCAGTGGATGGGGGAATCCATCTATGTTGAAACTAACTGTGCAGATGATGGTGGAGGGCTTGGGCTGCTCATGCTATTAGGCAGAAAGTGGTTTGGAGATCAGATAGCACAAATACTTTCCTTCTGTGGTCAGAGAACTGCAAGTTTCTCAGTGACCTCGTTCCAGAACCAGGTTTGCCCCAGAACAGTTGAGAGAAAATGGTAGGTAGAGGGGAGAAATAGTCACTTTTTAAGTGACTGCTGGCCATTGGATCAGTTATGTCATCAAAATACTTGAACTGGCTTTTCCCATCTCTGTAAACTGCCAAGAAAGTTCCTGATGAGTTTGGTTGTGTTATCGATGCGTCAACTGCTTTGCAAGAGGAGATCACCTGTTACATGCAGAATGGTAGAAGAGGGGCTCATATAATACATATATATATGTATATATGTATATAAATATGTATCAAAATAATGTTAGAAAGGAGCTCATATTCGACTATATAGCCTGATTTTTTAAAAAAATAAAATACATGGTTCTGACACAAGCCTCTCCTTCTCTCCCCAGTCTCATCAGGGAGTTTTATGGTTTTGAAGAATTAGTGGAGAAAATTTCTATTTCAAGAGAAGTATTTTTTGTTGGATAATAGATTCTGTCGTCTTTGAAGCCGTTCTCAATGTCTGAGTTGTCTTCACAAGGAATGCTTCGGGTTAGTTTTCTTCATGGGGGATTGGACACGTGTATTGTACGTGCCAATACCGTGTCATTTCTGGGCTTTGTTATAAAGTCAGGGTAGCTTATGGCTTCTGGTCGGGATAATTAGACATTTATCCTAAATTTAGGAAGGGAAGGTTGAGCACCAGTGTGCCTCTGAATTTTTCTGATGGTTGCCATTGTTGAGTAGCATTTGAACTTAATCTTGGGGAAAGCAGTTTGAGAAATGTATGGAGTCGTTCAGTGATGCGGCTGGTGGCCAGGAGGGGCTGTGGTCACAGCTGGTCTGGGAGGTGGCTGGGCCATGGACAAATCACTCCTCATGCCTGAGGACAAATCTTGTAGAAAATCCGAGGAGTTCTTGTTTATTAATTGTTACTGCATGCGCTGTTTGGTCTTCGTGTGTGTGCGTGCACGTCTGTCTATGAACTTCATCATGTTGAAATTGTAAGGGGTTTTTTTTTAGGCTGGAAAGAGAAAATTCTTCCTTTTAAATTTTTATACTGTATGTGTTTCAAATCTTTTCCATAGTAAGGCCAGGATTTAAGGTGGTGTAGCTTCTTGCTCTTTCTGCAGTATGTTCTTTTCTGATCAGGCAGAATAAGCCTAAGCAGGCACTGCACCACTGCTAATGTGTGCTCAGTACTGGGATTTTTCTTCTGTATTAAATAAACTAGGATATGTGGCTCTATTAGGTGTTGGAAAGCTGTCTGTCATCTTTGTAGTCCAACTTTTGTAATTCCAGATGATTCTGATAAAAAAGCAGAACATTTTGTTCAGTAGCTTTTAACGGTCTGCTGCAGGGAAATAAAAAAATCAACCTTTGCAGAAAGCGGTCACAGGACTGAATTTTCAGAGCTCCTCTTGCTTTTGCCAGGTTCTCTGAATTTGTCTGCCATAGCTGGAAAAGGTTCTTTGGCTTTGTCAAAAACAGAAGGTGGAAAAAGAAAAATGTTCTTGGCTTATACCCCCATTCCTAGCATGGGTAAAACCTTCTAGGAAAAGCAGGACTTCGGTGTCTTGATGTGGTTCGTGCTGCTCTTGGAATTTCAGGAGAACTCTGACGTAGCCTGTTGGGTCATGTTAATTCACCATACATGGACATTGGTTTTTAGATAGTTACACTTTGTTCTTCATTGTGTTTTAATTTTCTCTCTAGTGCCATATGCAACTAATTTATGTATTACTAAATCACATCTTGAATTAATTAAGGAAAGAGAGTGATCTGAGTGATCAGCAGAAGACTGCAGTACTGAACTGAAAAGCAGGTTTGTAACAGTAACTTGCAAACATAAAATGGTTTGAAAGTTTGGTTTGGGGAGAGAAATGCCAAACTTGGATGGTTTTTTCTTCTTCCTTGCTCTACAGCAAGATGGGAAGCTGTGATTTCCCATATTCCTGGAGGTAGCTAGACAGGGAAATGCAGCCTCTCGCTCCGTGTTGGCATTGCTATGGTCCATCCCAGCCAAACCTAGGGAATGTAGACGCACAGGAAATATCCTTTTTAAATTTAAATATAGTCAGCTTTCTAGACAAAACCCCAAATTTGAGTTAGTACCTGGAAAAAAAAAAAAAAAAAAGCAGCTGTGGGTTATTATTTGGCAGTTTGTATTTTAACTAAGGAAGAGTTCTCATATCCTGAAATGTGACCTGGCTCTTTGAGTCCTTTTCTGGTGTTTCCGTCCATCGATGTCCCTGAATTTACAGGAAAAAGAAAAAAAAAAAAAAAAGAAAATGCTTGTCTTCAGACCTCACCTTCTTTGTTTGAATCAAATTTGCTTTCCTGAGCATCCCCTGAGGTAGGGGGAATGCTAGGTTTTTAGGTGAGGTGTGAATGCATGGCGAATAAATCTGGTTTAAGTAGGATGGATGAGCAAATAAGCTAAAAGCAATGTGTGAAACGTGTTACCAAAGGTTTTGGCTTTGGTGTGAAGTCTGCCGGTCTCATGGGAGATGTTTTAACCCTGTCTCATCTAACTCTGCATGGAGTATATCGATGTGAAATACTGCTTAAAAAGAAGTGCCTGTGGCTAGCAGTGCTTTGTAGCCAGTCCTGTTGCTGGCATTACCTCAGGCAGGGTTGTACCAGACCTGACAAATAAAGGAAACCCTTTATATGTCTATTTTTTTTTTTTTTTAATTTTCCTTTAAAGTGAGGCAAGTGTAGACATGGCTGTAGTGACAAACCATTAATAAAGCAAAAGGAATGCAGCTGTAAAACTTTAAATAATGACATGTAGCAAATAAATGTCAACATATTGGTTGTTGTGCCTGGAATGGAAGTATTAGTAGGAAAATATGTAGCTTCAAGCTACAGTCTGGCTTTTTTTTCCTTAAGAAAATAGCATCAGCATGACGCTTAAACTCCGTTAAAGCTGGGGCTTTCAGATTCGGGGTAGATGAATGTGTCATTTGGGGGTGGGGAGTATTGTTTTACATGGGTTTAAAATAGTTCCTTTGAACATTGCATTCTTTTAAAATTATATATTAATATATATAAATATATATTAACACACACACAAAAACTACAGATACAGAACTGCATGTGTAACCAATGTAGTTCGAAGTACAACTGACTTGACTAAATCAGTGTGTTTCTGTTGCAAGCTGCTAACTCCTGTGTTCTCACTGATGTTCAGTATTAGGCTTTTTCAGTCCATTTCTTAATCCCAAGCATTTAAGAAATGGTTCAAAAACTCACATGTTCTCTTCTTCCTCATAATTTTAAACAAACAAAACCCCCCAAAACCCAAATCACACTGCTTCATTCCTTTCTCTCCACCCCCGAAACCCAGCACCTATGGATATTGGTTGTGCACTTGGATCTTTCTCAAAATTAAAAACTGAGACTGTGAAGTAATGAGAAGCAAAAGGTTTTGGAAGAGGCTCCAAATATTACAAAACTTCAGGGGTAAAATCTGTTGAGCAAAGCTTCTGGGCTTTGGACAGATTTCTGTAGCCTGTGTAATGGTTGAGTCAGAACTTTGAATGACTAAGCCGGGGAGGCTTTGGTCACTGATAGACCTGTGCCAGATCAGAGGACTTCATCCTGTGGGCTACAGGAGCGTTTAGAAAGTGTCCTTATTCCTTACTCCATGGGCATATGCACTGCAGGGCAGGTTAATCAGGGCAGTGGTGACAGTAGGGCTAAAACACTGCCAGACTCTGGGACAAAGCGGGAGGTGGGACTTGAAACCCAGCTGTGGATGTACCATCCTCTTGACAATTGTGTCTCAAGCCTTCTGAGAGCTTCTGTCCTGTAGTTGAGTCTCAAATAAAAGGAGAGATTTCATTAAAAGGTGGTTGAAAATAGATTGCCTCCATTTATATCTCGGTGAAGTGATGATTAGAGAAAGTGGTGTTTTCACACAAATAAGAACATTGGAAAGAACTGTGAGAGTCGTGCTAAATTTGGAACTGTGTTAAATTAAAATGCTGGTCTTGAGATGTATGGTTGGAGGTAACAGGACTAAGTTTGCATCTCCTGTGAAAACCAAATCCACTTCTAGTCTTCCAGTATTACTTAGATGCGAAGGGGACCCATATGATAAGAATGAAAGGACAGATGTGATTCAGTCCATGTGGGCACCACCATAACTTCTGAATCACACAAGTGGTCATCTTCATGAGCTGGAGTACCAGCTCCTGGTCAGGCTGATGTTTCTGATCATCAGGTTGCTCTGCAGGTGATGGGGTTCTGGAAGAGGTCAACAAAAATAGAGAGAGCGTATTTCAGCTAAACCATTGGGTTAGTTGTTAAACTGAACTAACTAAATAATCAATTATATTTAAATCCTAGCAGCACCTGGGGGCAGAGCGGGTGTTCGGGGGGTGTCAGGTTTGCAGCATCTGTGGAACCACCTGCTCCAACCCTGGGGAGGTTGGCTCAGCCCTTCGTCCCCTCTGGAGCAGATGAATTAAACTCTCAGTTTATGGCTCTCTGGTCAAGTGCTCCACACAAATACGAGATCCCACAACACTGTCCTCGTGAACAGGGATTTCCCTGTTGCTCTTTGCCAAAAATTCCCCTCTCTGTACCAGCCACCTAAATGATAGCATACTTTTTTTTTTCTAATGTGAATTTTTAATATATATGAAATTATTTGGGAGGACTTTGGGATTCTCTGGCATAATTCCCCTCTCTGTACCAGCCACCTAAATGACAGCATACTTTTTTTTCCTAATGTGAATTTGTAATATATATGAAATTATTCGTGAGGACTTTGGGATTCTCTGGCACGAGAGGTACTAAGGAGGCTGTCTGATCTGTGCGGTTGCTTTGCTTAGGATTTCTTGTGGAGAAGTCTAGATAAGCTGTGTGATTAGGTCATCCATCTTATTCACTAAAGAACTGGATTATTGCCTCATAAAACAGTATGATGTTAATCTTAATGCTGAATTAAGACTTGTTTTTACAAAGCAATCTGCCTGTGGTTTTAGTGATGCTTATGTATCACATCAGTTAGCTGTGAAGGGGGAGGGTGTGCTGGAAGTGATGTGTGATTCTTCACAAATCCTTAAGTGAGATCTTTGGTTGTCCTCTGTATAGCGCAAGGTGTTCAGAGCGTGGGGATGTGCTGTCCCTCCTGCTCCAGCAGAAACCTTCATCCTTTGGATCGTGATGAAGTGGAAGTCAGGCACCTGCTCTTTGTGTTATAGGTGTTAATTTGCACTGTTTACAGGGCCCTAGGAAGAAAATAAAGGTGTTTGGCTTTGAACTGGGGCTGTCGAGTGAAACTGATGTTAGATCCTAACCACACAGATGATGTAGTTCCAAGAACTGTGGTAGCAACCAGGGTGCTGATTTTCAGGAACAGAGCAAATCTCCCCAAAAGTGTCTCAGAATTTGCCTGTTTCAGCAGTTCGATGAGGGCTGGGAATTAAAATCGTGGACAAGAGGGTAAATCTGGCTAGCTGGTTTTTTGCATGGAAACTTGACTTTCTATGCTCTTGGTCTAACAGTTAAAACCTCCCTTCAATGCCTCAAGTTCCTGTGTGCATCCTGTTCCAAAAGCAAGTATCCTGCTTAGGTTACTACCTTAATGGCAAAATCCACCCAGATGCTGGTAACCTTCTCCAGTACAAGTAGGTTTTCCAGGGTCTTTAACTGATGCTTCTCTTGCAGGAAGCCCGTTGAGGAAAATTCTCCATGAATGTACGTCACAATGATGATGACCGACCAAATTCCGCTGGAGCTGCCACCGTTGCTGAACGGAGAGGTAGCCATGATGCCTCACATCGTGAACGGCGACGGATCACAGCAGGTCAGTGAGCTTTGCAGAAAACCACTGGTTTAAATAAAAGTATTTCTGGACCACCAAGGGATTTTAAAGATGGGGAAAATGGTTTTCCCTAGCACTAGGGAAGGCAGAGTATTTCCTGGAAGGTAGAAATCTGCCCTTTACACTGGAAAGACATTAAAAGGAATACTTTAAGTGTACCATTAAATTTAATGTGATTATTTACATGTGTGTTCATTGTAATTAAAATAATGGCATTGAAATAATGGCTATAAATGCTAAACATCTGAGGACTTTACAGAAAGTTAGCCTCATGATTTACTTGTGCTAGCTGTTGTCCAGGCATCTTGCTAGTATCTGTGATAAGATTTTAAGAACTTAAAACAAAAATGCTGAGGTTATTAAAAAATAAAATAAGTAAAATAAAATAAAATAATAAATGGGGAATTGAAGACAAGAGCCTGTGATGTCTGCTATTCATCTCTAAGTGCACTGATCCCGGCAGTCCTGTGCATCACCCTGTGCTTCATTATAAACCTTAGAGGAGCAGAATTGAATTTTGAGTGAGGTTTTGAAGGACGACAAGTTTATAGTTGCTTTCATGTTTTTCTAGGAGGTATTCTCTAGCAAGCTTGAACTGAGGTTGGTAGAATGATTACGAGACCATAGTGACGACCTCATGTCAGGGTATAGCCTGGAGGTTCAGTTGGTAGATTCCCAAACCTGTCATCTTGGTTTAATGTTTCTCTTTGTAGAACATCTACCACAGCAATTTTTCTGTGTTACTCAATTTGTTTCCCTCCTGATTTGAGACATTTCAGCAAAGTATTTTAACCAAGGTAGAAATAAGCTGTCCTTCATGAATCAATATAAAATGTCATTCTCTTACTTCTCATTCCCTTCATCAGTTGTTCCTCCCTCTAAGCTGTGTTTTGAGCTACACCAACATCGAGGGGAAGAATAATTTCCGCTTTTCTTGTAAGCTGTTAAGTGTGTCTGCTTTTCTGACTTCTCAGTACAATACATCCTTTTATTACTGTGATTATTATTATTATTTTTTTTTCATAAAAGTAATTTCTACACAGTTGAAAAATAGAAAAGAAAGCTTTTAGTGGCTCTATTTACCAAGTCCAATATTAATATACTTAAGTGAAAGAAAAATCCTATTGGTACTGGATGTGATAATTATTCCTTAAACATGCCTTTTCCTCCTTGCTGGAAACAATTTATCAGGTTAGACCGTCCAGTGGGTCCTTATGTTTTACAGAAAGAATAAATGAAGTCATCTGAGCCCTCCTTTAAGATGGGGCTATAAGTCCAATCTTTGAATTTCCCCATCAGTGATGATTCAGCAGCTTTGCTTGGCAGATGCCTCCATTGCCTTTAAACTGGCTTCTCATCTAGTGTTTGGGGAAAAAAAAAGAGTTGCTGACGTACTGGAAGTGCGTTACTTTTGCTTCTGTTGTGCTATGCAAATATGATTCAGCAGAATAGTTCTGGGCCAAGTTCCTTTTCTTCATAAATGTTTGTTAGATGGTGCTTGTAGACGTGATCACCTTATCTCTTTAAGTACTTGTAGCTGGAATATCAGTTTTCTGTGAGACTTTTTTGGCCTCTAGTCTCTCTGTGCCCTTGTACGTTGTTGCAAAGTTTAGCTGCATTTGTGCTTTATCATTTTTCATCCCATTTCTGAAGCTTCAGTTGATGTCATCACTTTTTAAAAGTGCAGTTCTAAAAGGCAATGAAATTGGAATAAATGCTTTGTTTGATCTTTGTGTATAGTAGCAGCAAATGGACTATGTTAATTGCCCTTAACGTTATTTTTTATGTAATGTAGAAGCGACCGTTGCATGCTTGTTGAAGGAGATTTATCTTAGTTACTTGTAAAGCAAGAACAGCTTTCGGATTGATTCATGTAAGAATGACTTCCTTAATAAAGGTGGTTTATATTACTCCATAAGTAGGTGCTAGTTTTATAAGGACATGTGCTTTTCTGGGTTGAAATTACAGTCACGTAATTAGAAGCTGGTGGTAAGAAGCATAGCTGAGTGGTGGGAGATGAGGCAGGTGGAGTTTTCCAGACCACCACACAGATCAGTGCTTCGTGCTTTGGAGCAGCCAGTACTTGCTTCTGATGAGATGCTGTGGGTTGTGATAGTTCCACTGGGCTGGCCCTTGGCCAGCCGCCAACCCAGCCGTTCACCCACTTCCCTCCACCCCCAGGGGATAGGGGAGAGGAATGGGGGGCAAGGGTAAGGAGGCTGGTAGGCTGAGTTAAAACAGTTTAATAATATAAATAAAATAAAACTTAAAATAACACTAATATTAAAATCATAGTGATAATGATAACAGTAACAAAAGAAAGATATGAGGGACACCCAGTGCCATTGCTCACCACCCGCCGACCCAGCCCGGCCCGTTCCCAGATAACGATCCCGGAGGAGCGACAATCCCGACCCGAAACCGCAATCCCGGGAGAGCCAGAGCCCGAGCGAGAGCCAGAGAGAGCAAGAGAGGAAGAGCCCCTCACTAATATACTGGACATGATGTGATATCATATGGAATATCCTGTTGGCAGAGCCAAATGCCAGTTTAGTTTATTAATTAAAATATCCCTCACCCCCTGAGATCGTGCACTTTCAGACGGACAAACACAAAGTCCTTCACCCCCAGTTACGAAAATGCAAACACTGGGATGTTCTCAGTGTCTCTCTCATAACAAGTCTCAGGCTGAAAACAAAACCCAGCACTATTCTAACCACTGGAAAAGAAACCCAGCTCTGTTCCAGCTGAAAACCAGGACAGGGTGCACATGCTGTTGCTCACCCTGATGTGTTGCTGGGTATGGGAAGCCTGTACCCAGCGTGGTAGGGCTGTGCTATAGGCTGTGCCTGGGAACGCTGAGCTTCAGAGAAAAAGGGTTTTCTCAAAAGACCGGTTCTTACCTATGCAGAAAAGATCAGAGTGGGGACGGTAAAACACCTTGGCTTTTACCAGCAGCCAGATGGAGAGCGATGCAAAGGGCAGTTCTGCCAGTAAACAGTCCTGTATTGTAGGACAATTGCACAGGAACGTTGGAGTGGTTTATCTTCCTGGGGATAAGTGCTGCAAGAGCTGTACAGGGCAGAGCTCGGAATGTCTCTGCCTGCTTGACAGTAATCCCTCTTCTCTAGGCTGCCCAAAATGGCATTTCAAGCACTGGCTTTTTTTTTTTTTTTTTTTTTCTTTTTTTAAAGTTTCCCACACTTAATTTCCACTACTGCTGACTGCATTTAATGCTCTCATGTCCCTTACAGAGCTACTGCTTTACTCTGTTTCTGCTTCTAATCCACTTGTAACTCCTGTGGGGATTCGGGGAGTGATAATTAACCTTTTGGTCCAAGAATTTCAATGGTTTCCTGTAGGTACTCCACTGCAAGCTCTAAAAAGCTTGGAGGATAAAGTGGAGGGGGCAGCTAGCTGTACTGTAGCACATCTGTACAGAATGCTGGGCAATTTAGGTTGGGAAGTTTTATTTCAACTTGACTTGCTCTCTGCACCTACAATGGAGTAGCAAGTTGTCAGCTTGCCTGCTCTTTGTAAAAGTGTGTTTACCAAACCCTGGGGTTTTTTGGGTTTTGGGTTTTGTTGTTTTGTAGGGGTTTTGTTTGTTTTGTTTTGGTTTTTATCCCCCCACTATTTGGCTCGAGCTCAGGCATATCATGCTGTGTCTCCTGGTTCTTGTCTTTTAGGGTCACACACTTTGAATAAGGGAGATGAGAGCACATCTTAATGAGGAACAAGGTTTAGTAGCTTCCTATAGCACAAGAAGTCTCTGTACCTTGCAAGAACGTGAAGTGTTGAGCTGGCACCTGAACAGTGGCTGTGCTGAGTGAATGAACTTTGTGCCAAAATTTGGAGTTACTTCTTCATGCTTTATTGATTTTTTTTTTTTTTTTCTATGTATAGTTAAAGAAATGTCCTTTTAGGTGCGTGTGGGAGATACTTGCATATGGAAGGCTTGTTTCAAGAAGAAAAAGGTTTATAGCTGGTACACATCTATGATGTTGAGAAGCATCAGTCCATGAACGATGGCTATCGGTTAGAGGATGGTGAAATTTCCTTCTGTTTAAGTATATTGACTTTTCAAACAGATCCAGTAGTCTCAGGGCAGGCATTTAGACTAGAACAGATGGCAAATGAGTGGCATTAGCAAAGTTAACCGATGGGCAGTGTTGGCTATCCAGGAAGTCTCTAGAATGAACTTTCCTGAAGGCATTTTAACTGAAGGATATTGGTAGGCAAATTCTGAAGCTGTTCTCACAAATACATTCCTTTGTGAATGCAGTGAAACACTGAATTTGCTAACACTTCATGAGTCTTAAAATTTCTTGCTTATCAGAGCAATTTGTTACACAGATATACTGATTTTTTTTTTTACCTTTTTTTTTTTTTTTTTACTGCTTGCTTGGGAGCATATTTAACTTGTGATAAAGAAGGAGGTTCAGGATCTGTCACTTGTGCACTTTGCTATCAATGGCAGTCATTGTAAACCGGCTGAATCCTGTCATGCCTCTATTTTCTGTCCTATGGAAAAAAGAATAAACCCAGAATACTACTATCAAGGTATTAATTTTTAAAAGTCTTTAAGATGTAGCATGTTCCCTTATTTTTCTTACTGAAGAGAGATTGAAAGTATTTACCCAACTTGCTCCTTTGTGGCTGAGAAGGAATGCAATCCTGAGAAGGCTGTTGCGCACCAAACGGTGTGAATTCTTTGGTCCTTCCTGTGGGATGGAGCTGGAAGTTCTTTAGGAGCTGGGGCATGGTCTTTTAAAGCAGAATAGAGAATGCACCTCAGCTGGGCTCCCCAGTTCAAGAGGGACAGGGATCTTCTGGAGAGAGTCCAGTGGAGGCCACAAAGATGATGAGGGGCCTGGAGCATCTGCCTTACGAGGAGAGGCTGAGAGAGCTGGGACTGTTCAGCCTGGAGAAGAGCAGACTGAGGGGGGATCTGATCAATGTCTATAAATATCTGAAATGTGGGAGCCAAATCGATGGGGACGGGCTCTTTTCGGTGGTGCCCGGTGACAGGACAAGGGGCAGTGGGCACAAACTGGAACACCAGAAGTTCCAGACAAACTTAAGGAAAAACTTCTTTCCTGTGAGGGTGACGGAGCCCTGGGACAGGCTGCACAGAGAGGGTGTGGAGTCTCCGTCTCTGGAGATGTTCAAACCCACCTGGACACTTTCCTGTGCAACCTGCTCTAGATGGACCTGCTTTGGCAGGGGGGTTGGACTGGATGATCTCCTGATGTCCCTTCCCACCCCACCATTCTGTGATTATTCTGGGTTTTGGTGGGTGGTTTGTTTATTTGTTTGTTTGTTTTTCCCAAAGATACAGTATATTCCACAATTTATGCACAGTAGAAATTGTAAATACAGTAGATTTTAATAATTTAACGCATTTATGAGGACCCTATGGCTGGATCCCAGATGATGTCTATGATGCTGTGGAAGCATCCTGTATCTGCACAGGGAAGGGGAAATTTACCACCTTGGAAAATGCTTCAGGCGGGGTTTTAATATGCCAAAACAGTGCAAATAAATGGCTGTTTGACCGTAGCAAGGAAAAGGTTCTCATAAGGTGGAAATGTTTTGAAGCAAGGATTGGATTGAATCGCATCACACGGCTGCGCGCATGTGTCTCTGCTTGTGCAGCTCCTGTGCCCACAGGTGATCTGGGGCAAAGCAGGAGACACGACCTGCTTTGAATGTCAATTTTCTTCTATGTGCTTAAAAAGCACTTGTATAAATCAACCAATACTGTATAAAATAGATAATAGCATGTGCCCTTGGTCCTTACCAGGCAATATTTTCTGTCTTTGTCTAAGACTGTTTCCCCACAGTGTATATAGTTCTGTATTCCTGAACCCAAGCTGTAAGCCTGAGTTAGACTTTGCTGGCAGGTTCGTTAGACTCTTCCCCTG
>NW_010307666.1:24019-26833 GCF_000700745.2 Antrostomus carolinensis | reverse complement strand
AATGAGGGGGTCACTGGTGACACTGGTTTGGCTCATCATGAAAACTTAGTCTGGACACTGAGCAGTTATTGCCAGATTGGGTGTGTGTATGATTATAAATATTTACAGTAACTATGCAACTTAGTAACGTTAATCAGTATTAACAAACATTACTTTTAATAAAATATAATAACATTCTTAAATACAAAATAAATGAAAAAAAACCAGTGTGTTATGGAGACAGCAAGCTTTCTCTGAGCGTGCAGCAGGTAAGGCCAGGCTTAAACAGCAAGTGGATGAATCTGCGAAAGCAAACATCGCAATACTTCTTGGGGAAAAGAAAAGCCCTTGGGATTGTGTTGCTGACACCCTACTCACAACTGTCACAGGCCCCAGCTTTTTGGGTGTGAGGAAGCCAGGGGACTGGATCTGAGCTGGAGTGTCCTCAGACCGCATGCTCGTGATGCTGCTGTGCAGCAACGTGGGCTCAAAGGGACTTTTCAAGTTACCTCTCCTCTTGCTGCCATCTCATAAACGTGCGTACTCGGGATGATGAGTATTGGAAGAGACATAGAGCAATTAAAGATAGGCTGTGTTTGTTTTCATTGAAATAAAGACATTATCTTTAGACTTTTTTTATTGCTTTCCTCAGATTTTTAATTAAATGCTTCAGTAACAAATCGTTCTCCTGAAGGTCCCTTGTGTAGAAAGGAAGCAGAAAAGCTGCATTCCAGGCTGCAGAATATTGTTTTGTTGTTTAGAAGGACGTGGGAAAAATAAATCTTTGAATTACTTTGACGTATTCAATGTGTATAAACAAAAGAAGTCAATGAGCGGTGTGCCTTGGTATTATTTGTCCCAGACAATTGGGACAAATTGGGGGTGTTGGCTGGAAAATGCCCAGTATCTAATACTTCATGTGCACTGGCTTTCACGGTTTGACCTCAACTCTACGGCTCGTTCGTTGACAGTTTGTGATTGCAACCTCTCCTGGGGTTGTGTGCAGCATGGGGTGAGTGCAGAGGGGGTTGGGTGGTGGGGTGGGTTACGGGGGCAAACCCCAGTACCCCTGCTTTGGGCAGAGAGGAGAGGCTGGGGCTAGGTTGGGGTCTGCCTGCGGTGGTTGGGCAGGCAGAGGGTCCTGCCTGAGGAGCATCCTAATTGCTGCTCCTGGGTCTGGGGCCACCTCGGGTACACGTGCTTGTGTGCCAACTGTCCTCTCTTTGTGTCCAGCCCTTGCTCCAGTGTTGACCCACATCAGTCACACGTCAGCTATTCCTGTTTGCTCTTGATATAGCTGCCACCCCCCAGCAACAGCCCGTAAGTGTTTTCTTCTGCTCCAGAAGTGGCTAATTTGAGCATCAGTGCAGAAAGATGTCTTAATATCTTTAGAACTTAATTATTTTTTTTAATATATTTTAGGAAATGGCAGCTACAGTATTTTATTCTAATGCAGTTCTTGCCTACAGGGTGACTTTTAAGCCCATTAGGTGCACTGGTGGTTACTGGTTTAGCATGTGCTTTTCTGTACCATCATAGCTGGAGATTGATTTCTTCACTGTTCTGAGAAACCCTGCTGGAGATGGCCTTTTCAGCTGTACACAGAGGCTTGGTGATGGCTCAGCGCCTCGGGTCCTCTTCTTGCTCCTTGGCTCTTAATTTTCTCAAATTTTGCTGAAATGAATGGATTTCACAAATGTTGCTGTTTCTTCTTCTGTGGCACAAAAACCCCGCTACTCTGGAAGTGCAGATCTGGTGGGACCACCATCATTAGGTGCAGAAGACCTTCTTGGTTTAATAGAAGTCAAGCTCATTGACTTCTTTTGAAAATCTTTTTATATATTTAAATATCCAACTATCAATAAAACCAGATTGGTTATGGCTTTCAGCCTTGTAAAGTGATAGGAGATGAGATGGTACAAATCATACGTGTTTCACAAATACAATTTTATGAACAATGAAGCTGAAGAACTTACTCAAGAGCTTGGGATACCAGAATTAGTTTTACTGGATTTTAGGTGAAATCCATAGTGGAACTTGTTGCAGATCATTGATTGACAGAATAAAGCACTTTTTTCTAGCAGCTATATAATTTTGAAAAGACCTGTGGCTTAATTGCACAGGTAACAGTTGAAAAATATTATCCTTTCAATGTATTTGATATTTAGCCTCAAAACAAGATCCTGGGTGGAAATATTTTGTGGTCTTTTGTCTTTATTGGCCTATGCTTTGTATTTCAGCAAAATAGTATAGTCCCTACTCCAGACAGGCCAAGTAGAGTTGATGGTTGTTATCCTGCAGCACGCAATGGGGAACTTTGCTTTCTGACCAACTTAATCCCATGTTCTGTGGCAGTAACTAGTCCTGAGGTTTTGGTTTTTTTAATAAATAAGAAAACTTTAAGCTGTTGTACTCGAAGAACTGTGAATAAGGAATTATTTCCATGTATATAATGTTTTAGTAGAAGCTACTATATGTAAGTCACAGGCTGTCCCCATGGGCCCGTGTTGGGGGATGAAGCCATGGTGGCTGCTGCCCTTCGGGAAACAAATTTGTTGATGGAACAATTTGTGTTAAAACCCCGGGTAATTAGGCAAAGGTAATGCTGCTTTATTTCGACCATCATAAGCAACAGCTGTTTTGGGAGATATAATCTCAAGAAAGTGTTTTTAATGTGGAGACCCAAGGAATTATTGTCAAAGCACAACTGGAGGCGTGTGAACGCAGACACTTGGGCTGATGACCAACCTTTGCAATGACTCCTTGAAAACCAACTCTGGGGTAGACACATGCCTCGTGTAGTAAGAGGAATCCCTCTCTCACGATCAGCCTTGC
>NW_010307666.1:17194-24005 GCF_000700745.2 Antrostomus carolinensis | reverse complement strand
AGGGAAAAGATAGTTTATCATCACAGTCACACATCAGTCTAGTTAGGGTATGTCTTTTGAGGAGCTGGACCAAGTTCTTCTAAAGGTGTGCTGGTGTGCTAGAGCATCTGGTTTGTGTTAATCAAGCGTGTTAATAAATGACCAGCTTTAGAGCTGTTGCTTTAGACATATAAAGCAAATGAGCTAATGAAATATCTTTACGATTCTTTGCCTCTTTGTGTTCAGGTTTCTGGTTTGTTGGTTGTATTTTTGAAGCTGAATGACACCGCTTTGCTCTGCGCTTCTTTTGACCTGATGCCCGTATCCTGTTGTGGATAATCCACGCCTATTCATAGCAAAAGAGCACTTAAATGCTGTCACTTAAATGTTGATTGTTCGGAGATTAGGGATGGAATGGATTTGTGCCTCTTATTTCCTGAATCATTTATTGTGCTCTGTATGTTGGATCAGATCCACCCTGATCAGTGTTCCCCGAGAAATTATTGTTGCAGACAAAATAATGGCTTTCGTATGTCATTTTTTCTGATTTCCAGCTTGTGTTTTAAAAATGTTGCTGGAATAATGGATTTCTGTAAGATTACTGTAATTCAAAAGGTCATCTAGGCAGTAATTATGTATTTAGCTTTAGGAATTCAGAAATACAACATTCAAATTCTGTCTTTCCAGATTGAATGTTTAAATTCTGCATGCAGGTGTCCCAGAATATAAAGATCAGACCTAAATTTAGAGAGAGTTTTCACAAAAAGATAATAATTCTCACCTGCACACAGCTGAGTTACATCTTTATTTCAGCTCTGAAAATTTAGATGAGTGGGTAGACTTGAAATCTCTACCGGCTCTTGGACCCTGCTGGTACCCAAAGATGTGGTGTTCATAGTTTATTTCCTCCCTGCCCCTCCTATATCTTCCAAAGTATGGATAACACAATTGTTGGGTTGGGGAAATTTAATTTTTGAAGATCATAGTGAAACAAATATACTTTTCTTTTGGCAGGTCTTTTTGGTTCAAGTTAATCCAGGTGAAACCTTTACAATAAGGGCTGAGGATGGAACCCTGCAGTGCATCCAAGGTAAGAGGATACACCAATGTATGGACAAGCATTGCTTGTGTTATGGAATACTTGTTCTCTGATCTCTACAAAAACATGATATGCAGTTCTGGAAATACAGTGAAGAGTGAGAAGTTGTAGACATGGCTGCTGTACGTGTTACAGGGCTTTAATATCTTTAATAAGTCATGATTTTCTTGCAAGTCCAGGAGATTTCTTTCTCTGTTCAGTCATTTATCAGGATTTTTTATTATACATATATATATATGCACATTTTCTTATAACCACATAGGAAATACAAATGAGAGATCTGAAGTTAGATTGAAAACTAGTACCAGATCAAGTGGCTATCTATGAAAAAACTATATTGTTTTCATATAGGCATCAGGAAGGACAGAAAATGAGTAGAGAAGTACAGTCATTGCAGAGTGCTTGGAGAAGTCAGATTGGGTTTGAGCAGAAATCTAAATTGCTTCTTTAGAACCAGAGCCAGTTAATTATGTAGTATTGAATAAAAGTATGTAAGCAGTCTTTTGACTGCTGTTTTATGTCTCAGTAAAACTGCAAATATGGTAAGCAGTGCTTGTGTTTTTTATAAGAGAGAGCCCACACAGAATCTTTTTAACAGGTCTGAAGGGAGAAGCAACAAAAGACCTTTCAGATTGTATATTAAGTACTGTGAAGAGAGTTTCTAGCTAGCAGCAAACACAGCTTTGAAGTGAAGCAGATATTTCCCCAGGTATAACACTATCTACAGTAAATACAGGAAGGTTAAATCAAAATTTAAAGGAAATAGACTTTGTGTAGCTGTACTGCTAATACTGTTTTCAGTGATACTTCTTATACTTCTTGAGCTTATGCCGTTATCTTATTTTTCTTTAAGAAGAGAGGAAGGTGGTTTTGCCTCTCCAGTCCTTTCCAGATTTTATACCATTAAGCAGCAATCTCAGTGGGCTGTTCATTCAAAAGTCTTTCCTTAAAAAATAAAAATAATTAAAAAAAGAGTAACGGGATGGGGGAGTCAGTTTAATAATAATTTTTTAGCTAGGGAATTGCTCCTGTATTTTGATTGTGAATTTCAAATCTACTCAAGAAAAACTGTTTCTTAGACTTCATCAAATACTAAAATCACACTGCTCAAAGATAACTATGCTTTTTATTAAAATTTGGGCTAGAAGGAACTGCAGGAGGTCAACCTGTCCAACCTTCTGCTGTCAGAGGTGGACCGGGTTGTCCACCACCTTCTGAGTTGTGAAGCTCTTGGAGGATGGAGGGTACTCCCTGGCCAAACTGCTCCAGTGCTGCACCACTCCCATACAGAAGACTTTGTCCTTTGAAATATTTGAAATTTCCCATCTTGCAGTTTCTTTGCATCTTTTCTGTGCACCCCACCTCACTGAAGCAGTGGGCTTGTTGGTGTTTGTCACTTGAAATTTCATCCCCATGGAAATGAGGGATTAATAGTTGTTTGAGATAGACGTTACAGAAGCTTCCCTGAACACCATCCAGGATTATTCAGTCTTGATGAGCAGTAATAGCAGAAATTTAAAACTGCTTGTTAAGATTTATAGCCAACATGCTGCGTGGTAAGAAATTGGTCCACGTGGCAATTAACAGAGGAATAAAATAAAGCTGGCTACTCCTTTTACTTGAAATGAATGCTTTATATTGGTTAGTATATTAAAAATGTCCATTGCAAATATAATTATGACACCATGTATTTATAATCTTTTTCATGCTCAAAGTGTTGTTCAGACAGTGTATTTAAATGAATGCAACTTGCAACTTGGTGCTGCATTCTCAGTAATTTGACATGTTTGTGCCAGTGGGGTTTGTTTGGTACTTACCAGCAGTCTTTCATAAAATTATTTTTGAATTGGTGGGATAAAACTGTCTCCTTCTTTTGGTATTGACCACCAAAGCACACGTGTTTATTTGTATACACTCTTTAAGTTCAATCTGAAAATTCTGGTATTCTTTTAATGCTAAAGCTTCAATACCTACTTTATTGTGAAATATTTATATTCCTGAAGGAAGTACACGCTTCAAACATGGAAGAGCACCTGACTGTATTGTTGCTTTTTGTCTTCTTTTGGTAAAGTTGTGTTTACAGCACAATTGTGGATCTTAAAGGATGTTAATAGTGATCTGTTGCGGAGGAAACTGTGATCAGCCAGCAAATATACTAAGACTGAGATGATTGTAAGAGAAATTATGTTGTGTGCAGTGTTTTTTGGAAATCACACACTCCCTTTCTCCACAAAACTTAAAATGTCTTTCATTTATTTTTTTTTTCTTTGATAGAGCATTCTGTCTGTTTAAAGGTTAATATATTCCCTAGATGTAGGGCAGCACTTAGACAATAATGATACATTTTCCTTTGCTCCCACATTGCACTATGATTAGCAAGCTGTGGAATAATCTTAGTGCTATGTTAAGACAGCCTGAGAGTCTCTTTTTGGGCAGCGTGTAAGCCTGTGAGCTGGTAGCTCCCCGTTGAACAGACGATACTCACTTTTTCCTTACTGCCACGTATTCAGTGTTACGACATAAGATGTACTTGTAAATAGGATTCACATTTGTACTCTCAATCTGAAGGACTACTTTACTATAAATTGTGTGATTCTCCTGAGTTCAGGGAGTGAACAGTGTTACTGAAAACTGGAGATGTCATGACTTGGTTACACTAAATTCTTCAGGATATATGAAAGCATCTCTTCCCTTTGGCACATATCCATTCTGCAGGGGCAGCTAACTTTCCTTACCTAGAATGATTTTTGTCTTTGTGAAAGCATTTTTTTTAATAGATGGCTTTTTGAGAAGTTTGAAATCTCCAGTTTGTGTTCCTGGAGCCTGTTTTGGATGTCCTGTGAGCCACTGCTTGGTATCCAGGACCCTGTTTGGTTCCTTGGCAATGGTGTATCTGGGGATGGGTGAGGGTAATGGGTGTTAGAAAACTTAACACAAAAATAACAGAGAAAAAGAAGACTTAGCAAATCTTCATTTGTATTCTCAAGGTTGGAAGAAGAACACTTGTTTGAGGAAAACCTCTGTGGAATATCCTCTGTTTTAAACACCCTGAAGTATAATTAGCCACTAATTGAGTAATCACTGCTTAAAAACAGAAAGAAAAGATGCACATTTGAAGGTCTCCGATGTTTTGGAATAGTGGAAAAATCCTAAATACAAAAACCTTTTTCCAGTTACTCAGGGTTTCACCAATAAGGTAATCAGTGAAAACTTGAAAAATATTTCCACCCCCAAATGAGAAACTACCCTGCTAAAATTCTGTAAAACTGGAATAAATGTGTACTTTTAATTGACCATGCAGTGTGTTACAGCAAGTGCTGTCTTCATTCCTATATATTCTGTTTGCATGCAGCTAGAGGTGACTTGTTTAAAACACTGATTTATAATAAGCCCAGAGATCACGGTGGGGGACTGGATTGAGCAGCTCACTGAGGTGGTAGTGGTGGCTGGAAGAAGTTTAGCTGGGCATGAAGAGGTTTCTGTGAGAGGGCACGTTTAAAGAGATTGCTAAATCTGGTCTTTGGGAGAAATCCAGCCCTTGAGAATAGGTCTGTATGACACAGACTACACATGAGGTTATTTAAGGAAGCATCTGAGCGGTTCCAGGTGCTCTCACCAGGACTGGTGTCTATCCTCTGACTTTCTAAGGATTTGCATCCTTCATCCCACCTAATAAAAGAGATGCTGTGGTTTGTGATTTTTGTAGCCTTTATAACACCAACCAAATACAGGACTAAAGGAGGAGGAGGAGGTTGTTGGGGATTAATTGAGAAGAATCTTTGTTTTAGTAGTTGCTAGGAGCTGAATCAGGCAGGGACCTGATGCTGCCTGTTAAACCCTCAAACACTTGCTGAACACTGAGACTGGCCACCTGGCCTGCATTACAGACTGGAAACATAAAGCACATCCTTTATTTGTGTGCAAATGGATGACCAATCTTTGTTCCTTTTAAGCCATGTGCATTTTAATGAACAAAATATTAGTGTACTTCCTCCAAGAATCCCGGTAACCCTGGGGAGCGAGGGAGGAAAGCCCCCCTTGTCCTGTCCTGCTGCCCATCCTGCCTGACTTCGGGGCTCTAACTGCAAAACTAGACCTCCATGGGTGGTGGAGGGAGACTGATTTACAATCTTGATTCGGTATTTTTGAGAGATGAAATGTGTATATGTGCTGTATCACCAGCATTTTAAAAGCTGCTCTTTTTATATAGTTTTGACAGATAATAAATACTTCATAAATACTTCAATACTTTAAATACTTCATTTCCTTTTTGTGTTTTTCCACTTAATTTTTCACAAACTCGGGGGTTGGCTGTTACTTGCTCTGCAAGGAAAGGGCAAGGGCAAGGGCAAGACATAACTTCACCCATTTCTTTGCTTAGCTATACCGAGGCTTTGAGCAACCTGATCTAGTGGAAGGTGTCCCTGCTGATGGCAGGGGGGTTGGAACTAGATGATCTTTAAGGTCCCTTCCAATCCAAACCATTCTATGATTCTATGATAACTGTTCCTTCTATTCCCATTATATATTTAGATTGCTTCTAGCTATTGCTTTGGGGTAACCACATGAAATGAAATACAGAAGAAGGGGAGAACGTGGATCTGATCAGCTGCAGAATAGCATTGAAACAACCCCCCTGGATTGAAAAAGAGTTATTCTACATTCTGAATTTTAGAATAAATAGATTCTGGGTGAATCTGATGTATTCAGGAATTTCCCCTTTCCCTAGTGACTGATTGAAGGCTGCTGTTTTTAGCCAGTATCTTAAGATCTTTGGTAGGAACTTCCATTGCTGCATGACAACTGTGTCATATGTGAAAATACTTCAGAAACCAGCAGTTTGTGCATAGTTTGGGGCAGTGGAGCTATACCAAAGAATCTGTTCAGTGCTTTTTCATCCCGGAAGGCAACAGTGCCAAGCTGTCATGTGCACTGTGATATGAATAATATGGACAAAATTATTATTCTGGTGCCATTTGAACTTGCTTGTCACCCACATGTTGAAAATACACATGTAGAGAGAGACATTGCTGCAGGCTGCATATTGATCACGCAGAATCACTCAGTTATTGCTAAATTCCTGGTGTATTCTGTCTGGCCCATGCTGTTGAAAATACCGTCTTGAAACTTACCTCGATCACGCAGAATCACTCAGTTATTGCTAAATGTACTTTTTGTTGCCATCCATCTAAATGATACCCAAACTAGGTCTTATTTTCTGCCACAAGCAAACCAGACTGAGTTTTCTGTTCTGTGATTGTCTGTATGTATGTGTAGCACGTGAGAAGCCTGTAACAAAGACAGAAGAAAGAACAGGTAGTGGGAAAGCACCTGGCATGATAAAAATGGAAATTCCTGGTGTATTCTGTCTAGCCCATGCTGTTGAAAATACCATCTTGAAACTTACCTCTTTTGCTGCAGGCTGCATATTGATCACGCAGAATCACTCAGTTATTGCTAAATTCCTGGTGTATTCTGTCTGGCCCATGCTGTTGAAAATACCGTCTTGAAACTTACCTCGTCTTTGTTCAGTATCACAGCACTAGATTTGAAACAGCAAAGCACAAAACTTGCATGCAAAGAAAACGTATATGCTAATGAAAATAAATGGTGCTTTAATTCTAGCATTGTACAGGTGAACAAGATGACATTAAATGGGTGATGTTTTAGAATCATAGAACGGTTTGGATTGGAAGGGACCTTAAAGATCATCCAGTTCCAACCCCCCTGCCA
>NW_010307666.1:0-17091 GCF_000700745.2 Antrostomus carolinensis | reverse complement strand
GTGTCAAGGCAACTTGTTCCAGTGTTTTCAAGGATAAGATACAGATGTGTGATGGCACGGAGGGGTTGTAGCTGCATTTAAGTGTGAATAACTGTGCAGTAGACAAGGAACCTTTGGGTGGTTACATTTTGAAATGAAAACAAGATAATAAGCATGCACAGTTTACTGATAACTGATTTTTGTTTGAACTGTTCAAGTGTTTTGCCATTGATGCTGAACTTGAAGCTCTGCAGGGCCTTTGCTTGTTATCTTGTAAAATAAAGATTGCATGAATTAAATTTCAATGCTGCTTTTTCCGTGGCTCTAAAAGCGAGTAACTCCAGAGAAATACCAGAAGTATGTTAAAAATCTAGCAGTGGTTTCTGAAATGAAAAATTTCCTGGAATTATTTTTCCTTTAATTTGTTGGGTGGGTGTGGTTTGGTGTGGTAATGCAAAGGAATGGATAATATTAAAGACTAACTAGCTGTAGAATTATGTAGGAAGAGTGTGTGTGTGAGTGAAATAAGGCTGTTCAGTCTAGTCTAAGCAAACAAAGAGAAGTTTATTTTTTTTCCTTTTAGTATGTGATTGGAAATGAGGAAGTGAGTCAGTTTCTTGGAGGGAAGGAAAGAGTTGAAAATAGATGGGACATCGTGTAAGCACATGAGTGACAACTGTGACGTGTTACTGGGTGAAGACAGAGGTGCCAAGGTGAGAGTAGTGAAGGGGACACACGAGGGAAGCGGTTGGTGGATGTCAGACCAAAGATTGGGGATGAAAGGAGCCGAAGGAGATGGAACAAAACAATACAGGTTCAGGTAGCTGGCTGTTTTTAGCTTACCTGTGGCATCATGGATTGCGAGCAGCCCTGAGGAGAAGAACCTGGGGGTACTGGTGGATGAGAAGCTTTCAGGGACTTAGAGCCAGAAGGTCTCCCCTCAGCCTCCTTTTCTCCAGGCTCAACAACCCCAGTTCCCTCAGCCAGGAACTCAGCACACTTGTGCTCCAGCCCCTTCCCCAGCTCCGTTGCCCTTCTCTGGACACACTTCAGCAAATGTGATTTGTGACTGTTTTTGAAATGTGCTGCCAAGCATTGCATTGATCAGAACATAAAATTCTGAAAAGCAGGAAGAAATAATGTCCTTTTTAGCATGTCTGTCTCCTGTCTGGTGCTAGTTGGGTGCCTGCATGAGGTCAGACTCTCTCCTGGGACACAGAAAGAGCTCCTGGAGGCACCTCTGTCAGGGTGGACGGGGTGGACGTGCTTTAGCTGTGTCAGGGAAGGGAGAGGTGAAATGCAGAGCGAGCTCTGGTTTTGTTTCTGCTTGTTTCTCCAAAGTGTTCCTGCTCTTTCCACCTACGTGCTGGTGTGCACACTGGTTACACAGAATGGAAAACTCGCGTTAGGAAATGCAGTTTCAGTTCAGATTGCTTTGGTCATTAGGGTTTGGAGCAAAACCATCTGTGTGTGGTGCTGCTTTAAAATACAGCTGCTCTTCTTGTGTTAAGTAGTTTTTGCATTCTGTTTATTACATTTTGGTTCAATTTCTTTCTCTTTTACAGTAAGGGCCCTTTTTTCATCCTAATATGTTTTAAAACATAAGTCTTACTAGTCATTTATATCATCTTACTTGACTTGTGGTACTTGGTGTTTCGATTTAGTATTTGATGGAAAAGTCAAGCCTCCAATATCCATTGGCCTCCTTGGTATATCAACACATTTAATTAAGTTTTTGATTTATTAAAGTTCTTTCTATTAATGGACAAATGAGGAACTATCTACACAAGCACCCTCCAGAACAAAACTCTGGTAGAGGGCTATAATCTGGAGGAATTCCATGTCACTGTAATTCCTATCTAACCAACCTTTGCTGTATTGACCAAAATACTTGTTTCTTCCATCAACAGTGTCAATATTATCCCTTGGAGGCATTGTCACCATCGTCTAGCTTTGGTCACTTCAGTGTGTTGGCAGCTCAGCTCTGTAGCACTGCCATGTCCCTGGATAAGGGTTCAGTCGTGCCTCTGCTGTTGGGATATTATCCATGGTGCACGGCATTGTTTTTCAAAGGTATAGCTAGAAACCACCAGTTCTTAACACCTAACCATTTAATCATAACAGGTATTGTCAGCTTGGTAGTTTCTGCTTATTTTTCTCATTGTTGCCCCATTATTAAACAGAAAACAGCAGGCAGTGGAGCCTTTTATCCTCTATGTTCTTTGTGGTGACCCCACCTGTATTTCAGGTATGGACCCTTTTGCCTTTAGTATTTGGTCACCTTAAAAAACTAAAGTCCTCATTGTGCATCATTTATTCCTTCCACGTGAAATAAATAACTTCCACGCTTCCATACCTTTGTGTAACTTCTGTTGAACTATTCTAGGAGACGTGAGAGCAAAGGGATGCTAACTCAGAGTAATTTCTTTCCTTGTTACTGTCAGTAACACCAACCTCTTTCATCTCATAGGTTTTGTTTTTAGCACACTACAATAAAGTGTAGGAAACTGTGTAAAAAGCCAGAAGTAAACAATAGGATGCTTTGTTTACTCTGTGAATAATCTTAGCTTCTCCATTTAAAATCTGATAATGCTAAGAATAATCATGGACATTTTTTTGCACATGTGCAGATTAAATCTTGAATGAGATAAACCTGCACTTGCAGATTCGGTGTGTAGAATATCTACTCTTTAAAAATCCCTTTTGATTAAAATACAGTGAATTTGTAGCTATTTTTTTTACTATAACTCCCCTGATACAAGACAAAAGAAAAAGGAAGAAACTTGACACATAACTGAATTTTGATTTGGCTTAATCATTCCACATCCCAAAGTGTGAACGTTTTACAGTGCACACTATGAGGAGAGAAATACCACTGAAAATGGAAATAGAGAAATGCTTTGCAATGTGGAAGCTCTCAGCGTTTTGTAGGTGCCTTGCTAACAGTCTGCATGCACTTGGAGGGATAACCACAGCCTCCCAACCCTGACCCTGACCCCGCAGCCCGTGCTGCTGTGTTCCTCCGCTCCAGCCAGCCCGGGATGTGAGCTGGCAGCCAGCGCCGCGTCCCGCTGACGTGGCCTCCTGGCAGAGCAGAGGGACAGGGGGTGAATCATCAGCGGGAGGAGAAATAAATGAAGACTCTGACTATTCCAGTTTGCAAGTATAGAAAAACGAAGCGTCCTGCTTCACAGCAGAGTAACATGTAGATGAGAAGAGAAGTAATTAATGAAGTTTGTCCTTTGGTAAAATGAAGATTTTTGTGTATTTTTTTTGAATGGAACTAAGAATCTGCTGCTGGGAAATGCATTTATCTCTGGAGTTAGGACAGCAAACTTTAAAGACAAATGTTAGAACATATGGTCTGGGCTGTAATTTCAAACTTATTTTAGTTTTGTAAATAAGCAGGACTTGTATTTGGGGTTTGTCTCTCCTTGTTTTACGTGTGTGTGTGTATATATATATATATATATGTCTGAAAGGATCAGTAAGTATGGTACATTGAAACTAATTTGAAGGGGAGTTTGAAAGGAAATGTCTCATACCAGCATGCTATCAATTTTTAAATATCTCCCAATATCTGTGAATTTCTCCCCAAAACAGAGAGTCTATGGGTAAAAGCAAGCCCAGCTTCATAGGAATGCTTGAGTTGTCAGTATTGGTCCTGCTCAAATGCAAATAATCGTCCAAGTGCGGACCTGGTACATTCCAATCAGTGGTGTCAGGATTTTAAAATCCAAGATCCACATTCTTTACCCAATCTACTCGGACTACAGACATTACAAACACATTAGTCAGTGCTGTTAGTCTTTTTAAAGTGTAGTAGTGCAGCTATAGTTCTAAGTTAGTAAAGCAATTATATTCAGCTTTCTTAATCTGAAGCAATTATATTTGTTGGCCAGAAAAGTCAAGAAATCATTCCATCAGCCTTATTAAGTTCCATTACTCCTCCTTGCAGGCAAATGTTTGGTTTCCTATACTTTTTATTCTTTATCCTCTTTGACTTTGGTTCATGTTTGTTTTGTATATGCAATGAAAACTCTCCATGGTGCAGCATGATTTGCGGTGTTAGGTGGGGGTTAGCATTTACAAACTAAAGCTAGCACAGACTGTTACAACCAGAAATAGTTCTTTCTATAATTCTATCAGTAAAGTCTTACCCAGTTTTTCAGTCTCCTGGAGAGAAAAAAAAAATACAAGGAAGTAGGGAGCAGGACACCAAGCAGGATGACAAATGTATAGGTATCCTGGCTTTGTCATAGTGTGAGATTTGTCTCAGATACCAGATCTGACAAGTCCTCGTGGATTTGGTGTGATGTGCAGTGGGACACTGCTCTTAAGAGGATGCAAAGTGAATTCTTGTGATTGAAGTCCTGCCTGTTCCTCATGCCAAAACCAGAAGTAACTGTTGTGGCAATTGGCATTAACCTTGATGTAAAGGGAATATGTTATCCAAATAAGAGAAACGATTAACCTTCCTGGTCAGTTCTGCCACAGGCTCTTTCTACAAAGCTTGTGCATCGCATTGCTGGCTGTCCATGTGAGCGGACTTAGCTCCCTCAGATCACTTCCAGGAAGGACCTCAAGCTGGAGCGACATAAATTTCTTGTGTTTAACCTATTCTTCAGTTCAGACTTTGCAGTGCAGAAGACATTATCTCTGTTTGATCATGGTTTATCCCAGATTCTGCTGCCAGGTAAAGACTCAAGGTGTGTATTTGGTAAACGAGTTCCTCAAACACAAGTGTCTGAGGCTGGGAACCCATCGTGCTATACTGACAGGGCTCCTCTTGCCTCTAATGAGAAACTGTCTGTATTTTAGCCTATCAAGAACTACTTCCTTGCAGGAAAGAAATCTTGTATTCTCCACCAGGCCGGTTGTGCCACTTTTATAACTTTTATTTAACTTCACATGCTCCATTGTGACTGCCTGAACTTGGCATTGGAATACTACGATGATATTTATAAAAAGGCTCAGGCAGGCATTTCCTTCCGTGTAGTCAGACTGTTAACCTAGGAAAACAGACATTAAGCAGCAGGCTTTTGTTTTTTTGGAGTTGCCCATTTAGGGGATGAAGGGGAAGATGGAAAGAAGCTTTGGTAGCAATTTGCAAATACTTGTACATGGAACTTCACTGAGGGAACTGCAGATGAGATTCCCTCCCTGAGGATGACTGAAGATATGCTGTGCTTACTCTGTGGCAGCAAGGCAGATTGTCTGTCAGTTAATTGTGAAAATAAAGTAGGAGATGTGGGTTGGGGATATAGATGAAGCACATTGTCACTTACAGTAATTGCAGGGCTTTTATTATTGTTACGTTTCTTATTTCTAATTTTAAAACAAATCTTAACTTGGATGAGTAATAATAACGAATTGACTTGAAATGTCTTGATGGTAAAGAATGTAAATTGGATTGTTTGTTGGTTTTGCTGAATTTCAAATTGTATTTATTCCCACCACAAAAAATAAATCTGTAGTGGTTGTTGGAAGCTGTATCTGAATTAGCTGTTGGTTCTGCTGTTGTCAGATTTCTTGGGTTGGGTAGCTTTCACTCTCTGCAAGTCTAACCTCTTCTATATTTAGATACAGTATGTGTGATCATATCCTTAAGAGTCTTGTTTGTTCCTTCTGCACCAGCATTTCCTTGCAGTCACTGCAATACCATGAGTTCTGTGCCTGTGACATAGATCACTTTCTGTGTCATGAGTATTTTAATTAATATAGGTTTGAAGAATAGATGTTATTAGCAGAAATTGTTGTGTCAGCTTGGTAATGAAAGCATCACTAGCTTCCAAACAAAAAGGAAAGAAAAAAGCCCACTTGACCACATTACCCAGTTTGAAATTGCTTAACTTTGGACAGCCTTGAATCAGGCTATAGACAGCCACCCAGTAGTGTCAGCAATAGCTGTCTAAAAAGTACATCTAGAATCTGAATTTGTATTCTAAAATATTTAAGGCAAATATAATAGAAACAAGTAAACCTACTCTGTGATTTACTCACTTAAACACCACAAGACTTAATTTTACGTTTTCCTTTCTTTATGAGTCAGATATATCAAATACTACTTAAAAATCAAGCTATTCCTGGAGATGAGTGATTTTTTTGTTTGGTTGGGTTTTTTTTCCAGTGTTCAACACAAGATCAAATTCTATAATAATTTTTGCAATTTATTTTTTGTATTAATGGATCCTCTGTGTGTTAAAATGTAAAGCTGTGGGGTTCTGCAAATGCTTTGTTTATAAGCTGTGTTTGATTACTGCTTAAAGCTTCTTGACTTCTTGATTACATTACTAACAACTGTATTGGTGGTGTGTGTTTTGTTTTGTTTTGTTTTTTTTCTTGCTGCCTTTTTTTTTCTTGTAAGCTTATCCCTCTTGTTTCTGTTGAGGGTGGGATAAGGGAACATTTCGGTGCCTTTCTCACTGGCTTGCTGATAATATTCTGATAATACCCTCCATTAGGAGGTTTTAAAAAATATTTAGCAGCACAGAAACATGTTAACTCAGTGTGAAGTACTGCAAGCTATTCATCATCAAGGTTTATTTTTTCTTCTTCTGGCAATGAAAGGTCTCGTGACCCTGCAGGTATGGAAGATGGAAGCTGTGCAGAAACCCTGGTGTAAGGCTTTGTCAGCAAAGTATATTCCTGTTGTGATGTTATGGGAAGGCTTTGCTATTGCCAATGCTGGCTGAACAAGAATCTTTTATTTTAGCTCAAAATACTTGTTTTTATGTCACAGAATCACAGAATGTTGGGGATTGGAAGGGACCTCGAAGGATCATCCAGTCCAATCCCCCTGCCAGAGCAGGAACCTAAATGAGATCACACAGGAAGGCGTCCAGGCAGGTCTTGAATGTCTCCAGAGAAGGAGACTCCACAACCTCCCTGGGCAGCCTGTCCCAGGGCTCTGGCAACCTCACTGTAAAGAAGTTTCTTCTGAAGTTCAAGCGTAACCTCCTGTGTTCCAGCTCACACCCACTGCCCCTTGTCCTACCATTGGGCATCGCTGAGAAGAGCCTGGCTCCATACAGCTTTCAGGCAAAGTTGCATAAGTAACCACATAGCCTGTGACTCTCTGTGTCCTATTTCTCCAAACATCACCTTTTAAGTGATGGACATGTTAAGTGAGGCTATACTGTGTTATTTATAAAAGTCCAGCCTAAAATTCCTAGAAACTCAAACGCGTTTGATTATCACTCCTGCTGCTGCGAAGGGTCAGCCTCTTCAAATGCCATCTCGGTGAGGTCGCTACAGATGACCTTGGCTTAATAGTATAGAATACTATTTTTATCGCAGCAGACGATATGATCTCATCATAACATTTCTTAACCTTTCTAGCTGAATTGTTAAGAATGTTGGAGCTGTGCCTGATGAGGGGACCGAAACACAATGCCCGTCGTTCTCAATTGTGTGAGCCAGAGCCTTTGAGTTTGATGGGGCTACGGCGAGTAGAGGGAGAATGAGAAAATAATAAGGTCTGTCCAATCCAGTTCCCAGCACCTGCTGCCTTGAGACTTATATTACCTCAAACATGTTTAATTTCTAAAATGAGTATTTATTCATGAGCGTGCATATATATTTGTGTGTGTATATATATATATTTATTTATATAAAAGCATATGTACATATATACAACTATATAAATGCATACAAATATGAATATATATATATATCTATATATGTATGTCTATATATGTACTTAAATATGGTCATTTCATCACCTTAAGACTGTTACTTATCTCTCCAAAGCTGGTCCAACCATGGCACTTCTGTTGGTGGAAGCTCATCTTTGGTAACCACATGGAAATGGCAAGCAAGTACCATTGGGTGATTTGCCTGCAGGGTTTTCACTAAGGGTTCATTAACATTACTTAACAAGTTAGAAGTAATTTGCCTCCCTTGAGGGAGAATTGTGATATTTGGAGTGTTTATCAGTCATCTGCAAAACGGAATGAACATAATTGGTGGCTAATTGTTTGCAAGAACTGTGAAATACAATTACGAAGAGTTAAGCTGAAACCAACTGTGTTTATGAAATCTAGCATAAGAAATACTATATTAATCCTGCCTCAATACCAGGAAACGCAATTAGTATAATTAAAACTATCATATTGTAATTTTCTTGGCGACTGGACGTTTTGGCAGCCGCTTTCCTCTTCCAGCGCGGCTGGAGCAGAGCGCGTTCCTGTCGGCAGTGCCTTCTGCCGCCGCTGCCAAGGGAATTATAAAATTACTCTGTTTACCTCTCTCGTGGGACTCAGGAGATACGACTGCTGTTGAATGGAAAAAGTGTTCGAACTCCTGCGTTTCAGCTACTCTGTGGTCGTGGTGTAATTTCGCAGCTTGCGTTTGTATGTGGTAAGCGCGGCTGGAAGCCTCATCTGCAAGCGAAGGAAAATGGAAAGTTTGGGATTTTTCAGTGGTGTTTCTGAAATGTTTGTGTTGCTAACTGGAGTTTTGCTGAAGGAGCTTTGCAGATTGCAGTTTGCCTACCCATGGCTACCAGTCCTGCTTCAACAGCACGTTCAGACGCTACATCCTATGGTATCTCAGAGGTTACAACCCCCAAGAACAGGAGAAGACATTAGGACACCTTCAGATACTGCCACATCAACAAGTAGCTGCAATTAGGGCAGATGAATAGAGTAGATGAATATTGCAATTAGATTCTCATTAGCATTACATAGTACATCATGAAAAGTAGACAAAATAGCTTCATCTATCTATATTTAAGTAAGCTTAACCATGTTTAAATTGGTCTTAGAAATAGTAATCATAGGTCTCTCCATGCCGGTAGGGAAAAACTTGAGCAGTTATGGACCAGCACTCTTAAATTAGCTTTTTATTGAATATGTATTGCTGACGGCTTAGAAAATGTGCCCAGGTCAGAAAAAATTAGTATGTAACACAGTTGTTATTGTTGCAGTTTGTATGTCACTGCTGTGAATGCATGCAATTAAGGGATAATCAGCATAATGCCTACTTTTGAGCTCTTCTTAATGGTTTAATTGCTTCTCTGAGTTAAACAAACACTTTGTGCTTATTTTACAAAATTTTCCCCTGGGAGCTCATCACGTGGAAGTGTACGTGCACGTATTTGTTTTTTAAACATGAAGAATAATTGGTTATTTAATTAAGCTTCTCCTGAAGTTCTCTTTTGGGATATTCTGTGTTCTTATGAGCTGCTCAAATAACTAATATGTCAGAATAGACTACGTGAGAGAGATAACGACTTTGTCAATTGGAGAAGAAATGTGCACCTTAATGTTCCAGATTATTATTCCACGGTTATCTGGTGTCTGTCCTTTGTGGATGGAAGTGCCAACGTACATTTTTCTTTACTACAGGGCAGCTTTGCTGGACCGGATGGTCCTTGAGGTCCCTTCCAACTTGTTGTTCTAGGATATGATTCTGTGAGTGTCTGCAGAGACTTCCCTTTCCCATTTGAGTTGGGAGGCTGTCCTGGAGCACACCCACAGCTCCCATATGTAACAGTGTACTTGGAAAGCAGTAGGAAACTGTACTGTCTGATTCTTTTGATCATTTTTCCTGTTTATTTTCATTCTGGATTTTTGGGTTTTTTTTTTAAATGCTTTCTTTCTATATTTCTGTGCCTATCACGTGTATCAGCATGCCCATAAGAACTGCCAGCAGACTGCAGAAAATGGTAGAAGGACTAGCCATATAATATTTAAAATCTTCATGTCTTTGTAGAAAGTTCCCTCACCCCACAATGCTTGTAAAGAATATTCAATATCTTCTTTTTATTACCTGCTTTTCTAGAAACTGCTCTGCCAGGGTACAAGAGTTCACTTTGGTTTTGTATTTGTATTTTATCATAATTTGCTTCATACTGAAGGTCCTAGCTAGCAGGCTCCCCAGCAGGCCAGTGCCCCCTCTTCAGCAGTGACATTATTTAGCACAGGAATTGGATGTTTTTCTGATAGTTTCCCAGCCAAGCAGACTTGGCTTGCAGAATGCTTTTGAGGATATTACTGTGTAAAGGGATTCTTCCCGTCCTGCATATAGAGTATTTGATAGGTTCCCTTCAAATGGTTTTAACTGCTGAATTAATTAATATGCTAGTTCAAATCCCATTTAAACAAACCTGTTTGTAACTGTCTGTCTTGTTCCTTACCTGCTAGTGCAATGTTAACTGGGGTTCCCAGATGTAGCCCCAACTTCATGATGCTGTTTGTAGATACCATGCCCCTTCAAATCCCATTTAAACAAACCTGTTTGTAGCTGTCTGTCTTGTTCCTTACCTGCCAGTGCAGTGCTAACTGGGGTTCCCAGATGTAGCCCCAATTTCATGATGCTGTTTGTAGATTCCATGCTACGCACCTAACCTGGTGCTCTATTGAAACCAGTGATAATGAAAAACACCTACGAGAGTAACCTCTCCAATTGAGGCTGTAAATATTGATGTGTGTGGGGTGGTACTGTGCAAATGAGGTTTTTTTGTTTATGACAAGAAGGGTGTCCTGAGAAACACTCTGCTCTGCTAGGTCTTACTGAGGTGGGCTGCTTTAGATGAGCATATAAGCAACAGCAGAACTTTTTTATCAAGCTCTAAATTTAAAATTGTCTTTGGAAACTTAGTTATATCTCAGAACATGGCAAAGTATTAAATTTAAAGGACTTGTTGTGGTGAGGCTTGTGGAAATGGGAGACATAATTATGGTTGTAAATGCTAATAGTGTTACAGCAGTACCAATCAAGCAGAAATATTTGCCCTGCAGAACATATGGAAGCATCCTGAGTGTGTCTTAGTGTAAGCCATGTGTTTAAAAGAGAAAGGGAAAAAATAAAAAGGGCAAAAAAATCCAAAACCACAAAAAACCTCTCTAATGTACTAGTCCCGCTGTCATAAGCTGAATTTTTCTTCTTCTCTCCACTTCAACAGTCCTCTGCAAGTGGGACTTAACTCTTCAGAAAGGTGGGGTGTGTTCAAAGGCTTTGCAGTTTATTTGTTGATGCCATCTCTTTATTTGAACTGTGGTCTTTTATATGTTCCAATAACATAAGCTTACATGTTCCTTGGGGTGAATTTAAGACTAAAGTGGTTTTGCTGACAAGCACAGCAAATTAAATGAACTAGACCCAATTTCAGTTTTAAGACCATTTGATACCTGAGCATCAAATTTGGGTGCTCTGTTTTGTATTACATAATATACACAAAAGGAAAGAAGTGGAGGTTTACAAACCGATATCTGGCATTGCCCAACTGCCGCTCATTCACATCGTTATTTCCATTCTATATATAGCCAAAAAAAGCTTATGTGCAAAATGGGTTAAGTGAATTAGGCAGTTATTTGAGCCAGCTGCTATGCTAGAAATAGAACTAGAGCTATTTTCTAACCCCAAGCTGTGTAGTTGCAATATTCCTTCACTACTACTGTCTCCCTTCTGCTTGCTGCTTTTTAAAGCCTTTGTTTCATCATTTTAGGAGGTATATTGTGAGGACCACTTTGAGTATCCAATTTGGAGCATTATTTTTCTTGCTTTATTTTTACTTTAAGATAGATGTGCTAGGGAGATGTAGTGGTTAGTCTTATCTGCCTGGGTTTAGCAAGTTGCTAAATGCAGTTTGTGCGAATGTCTGGACAATTTTAAATGGAACTTTTTTTTATAATGAAAAAATGTAATGAGAGTCATTAAAGCAGTAGTAATTCTGTTCTAAGTACAAGTGCAGTTAGAGACTGAAAAATTGCCTTTCAAACCAGATAGCCTTTAAAAGCTCACAGCATGCAGTGTTGCTGATAAGGAGCGTGGGTCTCTTTTTAAGCCACGCACGCTTCCACGTCGTTGTCATCAGAGCTGTTTGTGTTTTCAACAGTTTGTACCAGAGGCTGCTCTCCCCACATATTTTCCACCTCCTCAGAAAAAAAGTGGCTCCTTTATAGGTAGCTGTAGTTGCTGTGTGTGGAGCTGACGTTTTGATTCCCTCTGGACATGGCTGATGCTTCTCCCTCATGAGAAGTGCCTGTGGAACGTGGCCAGAAGCATCATGGTCTCAGTGGAGTGAGAGCTTGTGCCAAATGCCCCCCAAATCTTGGAACAGCCGCTGGTGCAGGTGTGCCCCTTCAGAAGGAGTTTCAGAGCACGTAAGTGCAGTTCTTGCTCTGAATCACTGCTTTTTTTTAAAAAGCATTTTTGAGTAAATAGGGGAATCTAGATGCTACAAATCTTGGAGAGCTTCAGCTGTTTGTTGGCCAAAGTAACTTATTCCAAAAGTAAGAGGCTGTAGATGATCATGCTTGAAAATTTTGTGTTGTCCTGTGCTGAATTTCTGGACAGAGATAACAGTGAAAATTGTATTTTATACCTTATTTTCATTTTTCTTCTTACCTTGAAGTATCCCATCTGTCATTCACATTAAAATAAGGTTTGCATTCATATTTGTACTCTATTTCTTAAAGCTAGCAGGATAATTAGTCACGACCCCCTTATTTATTCACCTACCAGTGTCTGTTTAGCAGAGGGGTGCGGGCACCTTCTCCTGCCTGGAGGAGCCAGGGGCTTCCTGAGGAGCAGGAAACACACCAGCTTGTTCACAACACTGGGGTTCTACGCTGACACGGGACTCACAGCTACGCTGCTTGGGCTAAACCCTTGCAGTGGAAGCTGTGATAGATATCCAGCACCCACACCAGCACCAACACCTATCACGTGCCAGGTGATGCGTGGTGTCACAGGCTGACCACGGCTGAGGGTGGCACGTGGATCTGAAGACCGTAAATCTGCCTTTGGTCTGTGTGTGAGGCAGAGAAACACAAATTAGTGGTGAAGTATAAACACACATACTATCTGTTGATCTACAAATTTTTGTCCAAGAGCTTCATTTGCATTTGTAAAGGTGGAAATGGATCCATCAGATGTTTCTGTTGAATTCTGAATGAGAGAGCCTCAAAAACACACAGCCAAGTAGAAGGTTAGCGTATGGGTGAATTTTCCTTTCTAGTTGGCTGTTCCCTTTCCCCCCTTTTTACATGTCTACTGCTGCCTGAAAACTGGAAATCTTCTTGTTGGCCTGTAAGTGTCTTTTGGAAACTGATGGGGGGTTTTTTTGGTATAAAATATCACCAGCTTCAATTCACTGGTGCAGATGCTTTCCTATCCTGTTAGCTGGTGCACGGTATCTGCTGGAAGCTGAGGTTTTTGTTACCTGTAGACAAAGAGAGGCTCCTTGAAGGTGTCTGCCAGCAGCAGGACCCAGCTCTCCACCTGGGCTCGCATACAAAGGGTCTCTGTCCTCAGGTTTTTCTGTAGCTTTACAAATTCTGAAAGCTGAGCTCTGTGGGGAAAACCGACACAAGTTCCACGTTCGGATTGCCAGTCGGATGTTTCAAAGGGGAGCAGTGGTGCACCTGCAGCCCAGTTTAAGATGTTATCATATAGTTACCATCACAGTAGACTTAGGGCTTAGTATTTTGTGTTTGAAATGACTTCTTAAGAGGGAACGTATTTGTTGTAACATCATTCTCAGGTAGGACAAGAGGGTAGTAAGTAAAAACCGTGACCTCGAGCACTGAGATGTTCTGCTGACTTTCAGTTAGTCTGTGGGTACCGATAACCATTTATTTCCATGCAGGGATTTATCAGGGGGAAGTGGGGTGGAGGATGATCGTATTTTCCTTTACCTAGAGCTTAAGGTGAAGCAGGAGGTGCTGATACCTTCTCAGCCTTGCATGTCTTTATGTTAAAACCTCGGTCAGCACTAGCCTTGCTCTCAGCTTAGGCTGAATAAACGCTTGGCACGTCTTTGTGTTTTGCCAGTGGGCAGTCGCCTTAATGCTGGAACACATTTTGATTTACACAGCAAAATACATACATGGCAAGGAGAAACGATTTCTTTTGACATTCCTTGAAGCAGAAGCAGCTGTGTTCAAGTTTTTTATTTTTATTTTTTTTTTAAAAAAAGCACTGTGGCATCTCCCTTGATAATCAGAACTACAGCTGAGCATGAACAGCAGGGCATAGTTCTGCGCGGAGTCACTTAGTGAAGTGTTGCAACACAGATTATCCGACGCAAAACAGCTGTATTCATTACTAATAGAGCAATTTGACAAAACACCAACATGGATTTTTCCCACAATACCAGATGTGTGGTGTGCACTGCCACCCCCCCTCCCCAGATTGCCAGCATCTGTGTGTCATGTCATGCTCCTAGGTGCAGCGTTGCCATATAGCCTGCCAGAAGAGATGCATTTATTTTAACCGTATGATGAAATAGTTATGTGGTGACTAACTGGGATCCATCGGCTGGAAAATTTTAACAATTTGGAAGAAAACGTTGCTGCCTTGTTATTACTTAATAATAATAATAATAATAGTGTTTTGTGGATGCGAATGTATCGTAGCTTCCCCACATGTGCCATGCACATCTAAACTCCCTTCTTTTTTTGTTGCTGTCAGCTGTTAAACAGACAATAGAGGATTCATAATTCACTGTACCCCTCCCAGGTTTTCCCTGAGAACAGTGTTAACTCTATTAACTTCTAGATGGGAAAAATATATATGTTACAGCAAAACAGTTTGACATTCTGGACAGTGAGAATCCATTTCCCTTCTATCTCCACCTACCTGAGTCAATTTGTTATTCCACATTTAAGTTCTCAGAAGCACCTGTGATGACAATAACATGTTTACAATTAAACTAGTGTATAATAGAGGCTATCTAAATATATTGAATAGAATCAGAAAGAATATTGCCTTGGGGAGGTCACTGGCCTTTGAAGTAAGAGGAAAGGAGGAGGGGAGAGCAGCAGGGACTGTGCGGGGAGCTGAGGGAGGCACATGTCTTCAGACACTTTAGAAACAGAGCTTTGATTTATTTCTTTTATTTGTTAAAAATAACAAACAGTCCTCCTTGTTGAAATGCAAGGTATTGAATATCAGAATGTGATCATAGTTACTTTTTTGAGAAGACAGAAGGATGCTTCTCTATGCACATCAAAGCACAAAGACAATAATTTCATTTCCAGTGTCCCTGCAGTAATGTTTTTCTCAGCTGATGAACATGCTGAGACTTGCTCAAGTTTTCAGATTTTTTTGGTTTTTTGGAGAGATTTCTTAGGTATTTGGTCTTCATGCCTTAGAAGCAAATAACTTTAAGACCCTGTTTTTGTATTAGACTACCAATTGTTGTCACTAAACATTTCACTGGAAGTGTATTTGTGGGAAAGAAATGAAGAGAACAGAAGGTAAGAAATCCAAAGAATGTGAAAAATCCCGTGGGCTCCAGGAAACCTAAAATGAAATAACTGTGAGACAGTTTTGCTTCTGGTTCACTTGTTAGTCTGATAAATGACTAAAGGTTTTAAGTGTTTCGTGTAACTTTAGGCAGTTACTTGAGCTGGCCAAGGTGAGCATCCAGCCGCCTTGGTTCCCTCCATATTGACAAGGGCATCCCAAAGGGTGCGTCAGACAACTGAAGACATGGATGAGAGTTTATATGGGCACCTCAGCAGCTGAAAGATTGGTGGGATGGATGTGGATTAAGGTCTTTGTAAAGGCCGGGTTTGTGTGAAGCTGGTTGAGATGCACAGTCCTTGCTCTGCTCCTCTAACATGGGCTCTTTTGGTGTGAGCAGGGGAGCGCTGCCTTCTGATTGCCGGCTTTGGAAATAAGCACTTCAGTTTCTAGAGCAGCAAGGGTACAGCCGTGACACTCCATCAGTTAAATACAATATAGTTCAAGTGTAAAGGACACTTTTATTTCACAGGCTGATAATTTGAGGGGTCTTTGGTGGCGTGTGATCTAAAAAAAAAATAAATCTCTTAATAGCTTATAAAATCTTGAGAGTGCAAAAAAGAGGAAAACCAAGGAGCTTTCTGACATGGACTTTTTGGTAGCCCAGCTCTTATTGAAACACATATATTCTGGTTACAAAAGCAACAGTTTCGGGCAAATTAGATCTGGAGTCATGTTGCAACCTACAAATGATGCATGGGAAAGTGCTGGTGGGATGCTGGGGAGCTCCCTGGGTAACTACTGCAGTGACTGGGATGAGATCAATAGGACAATACCCAGGCAAAGCTCTCAGCAGATCAAATGCGATGCTCGCTTTCATCGCAGCAGCCAAGATAGCTATCGTTAGTCAGACACACAGTTGGCACAGGTTTTTTTTTGAATGCCAAAAGCCTTGTCAGAGGGAGGCTGAAAGAAACTGTCTTTCAGCATGGTCATTTTTCCCTCACCTTGGACTTTTTCAACAGAAGTTAATAAAGTTTTAATAATACAAATATTAAGAAAAAAACCTGACGTGGTTTTTTACTTGAAAGCAAAATTATGTGAAAATATGTTTCTGCTTGCAGGTTTTATAATTTAAATTCTTTTTTTTTCTTTTTTTTTTGTGTGTTCAGGTTGCCAGGGTAACTTGCAGCATTCCTTCAGTAACGCGGTAAAAATGTGTCCTTCAAAGCTGTTAACTGAACCTAGGCTTCATCAACACAACTGGGGAGACAAAAGTATGTTGTTTCAAAACAGGGCAGTTATCAAACAAACCATTCATTTAAAAGTTAGTGGAAGAAAATAAGGAATGTCTGCAGGTGGTCTCTCATGTTTTGGTTGAAACATCTCTATTTTCAAGAAGGAATATGGGGAAGCTGGACCAGCTGGCGTGATAAATATGTACTGCAGGCAACATCCTGCCTTCCCTGAGGTGCTTGGAATAACCCAGTTCTCTGAGCTCCCCACCTGACCAGGGTTAGCAACGTTTTGAATGTATAGAAAGCTTTAATGGGAGAGTGTGTGCGACTGGAAAGCAGCAGGTCTGTGGTGCTCTGGCTGCCTTCTGATGTCTAGCTGGTGCAAATAAATGCACAGCTATGGTTGTCCTCCTCTTAACTTATTATCCATGAGAATCCTTGGGAGCTTGGAGATTTTATTATTTTTTCTTTAAAAGCATAGCTATTTCTTGCATATGCTTTTTCAGACTTTGTTAGGGTTTTGTCTGCTGTGTTGTGTTTCAGCTCTACTAAGATTGTGTGACGTGCTGGAGGGATGGGACACCATCCAGAGGGACCTTGACAGGTTTGAGAGGTGGGCCTGTGCAAACGTTCTGCACCTGGGCAGGGGCAATCCCAAACGTAAATACAGGCTGGG
>NW_010307665.1:0-235 GCF_000700745.2 Antrostomus carolinensis | reverse complement strand
TTCCGCCCGCCGCCGGGCTGGGGCGGGCGGGAGGCGGCGCCCGGGCCCCTGGGAGCTGTAGTTCCTTCCGGATTTCCAACTTAAACCAAAACACCCCACAGCCTCACTGAAAAACTGCGCGTCTGCCAGAGAGGAATTCTCCCGGGCGCATTGTAGGTCCCCTCGGTTCACAGGTAGGAAGGACCTGAGAAAGCCGAACCTATTAGTGCAGGTCTAAAGGGCTCCCTGTGCCCGG
>NW_010307664.1:20035-20303 GCF_000700745.2 Antrostomus carolinensis | reverse complement strand
CAACCCGCAGACTCCACAGGTCCCGCTGACCAATGAGGCACTGCTGCATCCCGGGGCCGCCTCTCTCCAGGAGCAGGGAAGGATGCTCCTTCCGGAGGGGAGCCGGCACCGAGAGCATCCTGCATCCTTGGGCATCAGCTCTGCACTCCCACTAACAAGCGCTGTGAGCATCCTGCATCCCTGGACACCAATCATCTGCTCCAGCCAGCCGGTGCCGCGAGTGTCCTGCATCCCTGAACATCAACCATCCAGCGCTGCGAGTGTCCTG
>NW_010307664.1:9081-20002 GCF_000700745.2 Antrostomus carolinensis | reverse complement strand
CGGGCATCAGCCCTCCGACACTGCGAGCATCCTGCATCCCCGGGCACCAACCACACGCTCCCGCTGGCTCCACGCAGGGGAAGAGACGAGGATCAGTGCAAGAATAGAAGGAAGAGGAGTCAGACTCACAGACCACCCCGGCTGAGATCTGCTCACTCCAAAGCTGAGCCTGGCAGCGAGTTGCTAGCTTGCACAGAATGTCAGAGCCAGAAGAGAGTCTGGCGCGTGGTAGAGGTGGGATTTCCCTGCTCCCAGAGCCAGCCCAAGATGCCCTGTGCAGACTGGCAACCACATCCCTTCCCCAAGTCCCATTTTCCCAGCTGCAGCTCCCTCTCCACATCACATCCACACCCCACACCAGCAGGACCTCTCAGTCCTGCATCCATCCAGGCTCTATTATCTCATAAGCTTCATCTCTTATTAATGGGGGAGGAAGCAAAGAAAAAGAGACCTGATGGAAAATATAGCTTCTGCTCCCTCGGGGATGGGAAAGGGGGTGAAGGGGTGGTCCAGCCAGGAACAGTCAGACTGCCCAGTCCCTACCAATGCCTCAACAAGGAGCCCCAAGGGAAGGGGCAGGAGCCTCCCCAGGTGTTGGTATGGGGTAACCTCACCCCCTGCTCCCCAAAAGAAGGGCCATTCCCTCCAAACCAAGCCCTCCCTGTCTGTTATGCTGATTATGCCACTGCAAAGGGAGGCAGCCCCCCAACAGTGAGCCCCCACACCATGGCAGACAGTGCCCCAGGGTGGGGGGGGACAGGCACCAGTCACTGCAGTGCTGAGCCAGGTTTGAGGAGACTCTACAGCAAGGTACAAAACATCAAACAGGTTTGCAACCCTACACTAATACACCCACAAAGGCCCGGGCCAGGGAAGGGCTGCAAGGGACATTGGCTCTGCAGGAGGAAGGGGACAGCCCAGGCCAGCCGAGGCAGAGTGGGCAGCTTGGCAGAGGCACAGCTGCAGGGCCAGTCTGTGAGTGCAACACCCCAACTGAACCTACCCCCGCACACCACTGCACACAGCTGAAAGGTCAGAAATTGGGGCTGCCGCCAGTGCCCAGCCCCCTCCTGCCACTTTCTAGGGACATGTCAGGTGTTTAGGACCCTGGTCCTTACCTACAGTACCCAGGAGCTCCACTCCTGGCTCACACCACGACACAAAGGTCATGGGACAGCTTCTTGCAACGATCCCATCCCATCCCCGTTGTGACACAAGGCCAAATCCTGCAAACACAGAACTCCCACCACGCCGGGAGAGAGACCCAGGTCCACTGAATCACCGCGGGGACCAGCCAGCACAACTCAGCCCAAGGCAGCCGCCGCATCCCAAAAGCCCGTGGGACACAGGAGAGGTGGCAGAACAGCCACAGGAGGGTGCCAGAGCCCGCAGGACCCGACAGCAAACAAAGTTTGCAGTTCCATCCTAAAATTGCCATCCAGCTCCTTGGGAGCCAGATCCTGGCCAGGAAGGTTGCCCCATCCTGGCGTGTCCCAGGCATGTGGGAGATGCAAGTGCTGTCCTGTCCACCCACATGATGGTCATGTGGGACAGAGGAGCTCATATGCCCCCTCACCAGCATGTGTAAACCACCCCACACCAGCCTGCAGGGACAGAGCAGAAGAGGCCAGTACCAATGTGATCCACCTCACCTCCAGGCTCAACTGCCTACCAGCATCCTCAGGTGCGACCAGTCCAGAACTGGACAGTGATTTCCAAAGGAGCATCACCCCTCCAGGTTGGCCCTTGGCTCTCCAGAGAGGCCCTCATACCCTGACACCAAGAGAGAAGCTCATGGGGACCACCACTTGGGCTGAGCCAGGGGACTGCCCTCTCCCCCCCGCACCCAGCAACTCACAGCAGGTATTTTGCAAGGACAGTGCACTGCAGAGATGTGGCCTGGCCTGCACCCACCCATCCCAGGGCTCTCTCCGAACACACACTCCCCTTGCTGTCACCCAGGACCACATGTCTTGCCCTTGCAGAAGGGCAGCAAAGCCACTCAGTCACTGACCCACCTCTCCCAGCAAGAGAAACAGGCAGTCAGTAGAAATCAAAAGCAAGCCACAAAGCAGGGCTGTTGAGCCCACTCTCACACATGCTTTCTTGCTGACAATCTGCCACCTGGGTCACAGCCACCACGGGTGCCACTGCAGGGTGCACCCCGCCAGCCTTCCGCCCAAACCTGATCCCGCTGTGAGGAGGCCAGTGGTCCCCAAGCCCCTGCCCCAGCCCCAGGAGAACTCCAGTCCCCACAGTGCCCTGCCGGGCAAAGGACGTCATCTCCCAAAGGGATATTTTGAGCCAGTCTGTGTCCCCAGAGCATCTACTGGGTCCCTGAAAGGGGACATAGCACTGCTAGACCCACAGCAATGGGAAGGAGGAAGACCACGGCTCCAGCTCAGCTCCCCCCATGTGCTCTGGCAGACAGAACTGCTGCCCCACACGTCCCAGTGCAGAACCTGCACTGGGCACTGGCCCAGCTCCCCGCTGTAGGGTCTAAATGGCAAATTCAGGGAGACCAGAGAGCAAAATTGTTCCCCATTTCCCCGACCCCAGTCCCTGCTACTGCCTGCAGGTTTTGTGGCTGTGCCAGGACACCTCCAGAGTGGATGCACGGGAGCCCAGGACAGCCCACGCAATGCCCGTGCGGTGCCACGGCCGTGGGGTGTCACGGTGTGCCCCACGCGGTGTGTGTGCCGCGGTGCCGTTGCTGGTGCCTGACGCTAAGAGGAGCCCCGGTACAGCACAGCAGCGGCGGCAGGACCACGGGGAGGTGAGCTGGGGACACGGCTCATTCAGACGGCTGTGACAGCTGATGGCACACGGGGGACAGGAGGGGACACGTGCAGTTGTGTCAGAGTGCGCAGGCAATCATGGCCACCTGGATAAAGCCGTGCACACGTGTGCAAGGATGCACGGGAACCGCGAAGGCCAGCCGAGCCCGGACCCACGGCCACCACGCTCCGCTGGCAGTCCCCTGCAGGCTGAAGGGACAGTGGCAGCACCGCCAGGGAGGGAGGCATGGCACAGTTTTCCACACCAGAGCCATTGCTTCCTTCCCTGCCCAGGTCCTTTCCTCCTGAGATGGCTTCTTGGCTTCCTTCCTAAGCCACAGACATCTGGGCTGGTACCTGCTGCAGGAGCGCTGGGGGCAGGGAGCAACCGGGGGAATTCATGCTGGTTCCTGGCCATGAAATATGCATTAGCACAGCCATGAAGAGAAGGGGAAAAATAAAAGATAAACAGAAGAACGGGAGCACAATGACACAATGCTGGCAGGCAGCTCAGCATGGCACAGACGGGGTGGCTAGGTCAAGGTCTTCAGGGCTGGCACTTGCATGTGGGTCCCCTGGTGCCAGTGTAAAGCCTGTCCCACTGTCATGGATGTTGTAGGCATGTGAACACCCCTGGAAATACAAACAGGGAACAGCCATCCTTGCAGACAAGCACACTCTTGCATGAATGCCCAGTGTGGACAGGGACATCCTGGGACTCAGACAACCCCAAGGGGCACCATGCTGGGCTGGTGCTCAGGGGCTATTCCTGCCTGTGCCAGCCATGTGCCTGGGCTTCAAAGCTTCTCAGCCTGGGCCACATGCTCCAGGGACAGGACCAGAGCTGGGCTCCAGCCCTGGGCCACCCCAACCAGGGCATCTGGGAGCTCTCCAGAGTCGTCCCAGGGCGCAGAGGGCAGACCCTTGCGACAGCATCTGCCAACATCTCCCTCAAAGAGAAAGGGAAATTAGAGTGGGGAGGAGGCACATTCCCATTAACAAGGAGTGGAAATCCGGGTGGGAAGGAGGCAAATTTCCATTAACGAGGAAGGGCAATCAGGGTGGGAAGGATGCAGGGGACTCTGCAGCCCTGTGCCAAGCTTCAAGCCACCATTCAGGTCCACAGGGACCATGCAGATGCTCTGCTCTCTCTGTACCTAAATCCAGCAGTCACCTTCTTGGGGTGGGGGTGGAGGGCGTATGCACCCCAGCAATGTCAGACCCATGGCTGCTTGTGGGGGAACAGGGCAGCTCCTGGCTGGAGGAAGCACTCAGCAAGACTCACCCTGGAGCCAGGGCACACCAAGGAGGGGGGCATCCTGGCAGCAGGGACTGTAGAAGCCATAAGTTCCTGGTCCTGGACACACCACGTCGGGTGGGTAGCTCCAAGGGAGCCAAACACTGCTATCTTCTGCAGAGGAAGCCTCAACACAGGTCTCACTGCTGCTCCTGCCTCCTCCCAGCCCTGGGAACCCACGGCCTCCAGGACTTGGGGAAATGCTGAAAATGTGATGCCAGACAAAATAAATAAGGCAGCTAATGAGGTAATTTGCATAGCTATTAGCAGGCAGGATTTGCAGCGGCTCTGACTTGGGATGTGCTGCCACGGTAGCCTGAGGGCTCTGCTGGTGCTTGCAGAGGGAAACACACAGCACATCAGGCCCACCACAGGTGTCCAGCACCCCACCTGGCTGGGGAGGCAAGGGGGACAGGAGCAAACCGAGCAAGGAGGTGGGAGGAAAGCTCAGAGTGGGGCAGACAGCCTGGGAGGAGCAGTGTGCTCCAACCCACCATGAGCCCATGCTGCCTTTGGCCACACACCCCGGTGCTTGGCCCTGTGATGTACAGAGCATGGAGCAGCAGACGGCTCCCACTGTGCCAAAATGCAGAGAGCATCCATGAAAGGGTGAGCTTGCAAAGCCCAAGTGAGAGCTGTCAACATCCCAGGCTGCCTCGCTGGGCAGCCCCACCATGGCACAGCCAGCTGGCTCCGTGTGCCTCCCCATCTGGAGCCAGCTACAGCTCCCTGCATCCCTTACCTTGCTCCCTTGTGAACCTGGTCCAAAACACATCTCGGGACAAGCACAAACCCTTTCCTATTTCAGCAAACCCAGCTCACTGACTCCCAGTAGAAGGTGCAATTTTGGGGTGTAAGGCTGTGCACAAAGCCCAACAGGAGCACCAGCACCGCATCTTAGATGTTCAGGTCTGGAATAGCCACACCATGCCAGACAGGAAGGAACTGGCCATCCCAGTACCTCCAGGGATGCAGGGGCAACACACCTGTGACTGTGCAGGGGCAATCTGTGACACTGCTGGATCCCCAACCTGCTCTGCCATGATAAATGCCCCATAAATCAGCCGTGTGATGGAGAGGGGTGGCATGCAGGGCCACCTTCTCCCAGGCTGCCAGGGCACGTCTGGCTTTAATCTCAAACCTGCAGTGACAGCTCAGCTTGTTCTCAGCCGATGGATCTTGTTAAAAAATGCATGTGACGTGATCCGTCTGCTCGGGATGGCGCTGCCAGGGAAGGAGCTCGGCCCAGCGCTGTGCACCGGTCCCACAGCACTGACCTGCCAGGAGCCAGCATGCAGCAGGCGATGGGGAAGCAGCCTGGCTCTGGGGGCACCAGGCTGGGGACTGGGACATGCCCCAGTCAGTGGGCTGAGCCCAACATAGGGCTCCAAAGCACCCCTGCAATGCAGGAAAAGGGTGGGGGCACCCCCACCATCTGACAGCAGAGACAAGCAGAAAGACCCAATGGATGGGTGATCAGACAGACAGACAGACAGAAAGACACAAGCTCCACCAGCAACTTGGGTGGTGGGTGTCATGCAAAGACCAGGGCCAGAGCCTCCCAGAAACCCCCGTGATGGCCTCCAGCCCTCCAGGTTACACTGACGCACTAACTCCTCCCAAGTTGTATTTTTTAAGTCAGTTCTGCTAAATATTTCAGAGATTTACACAGAAAAGCTCTCTGTGCTCAGCGGCACGTCGGCCCCATCAGCATCATGCAGGCAGCCGCAGACACCCCCCACCCCCATGACAGGGTGTGAATAATTCATTGCCCCCACACACAGGGTAGCGTGCAGCGGGGAGGAGGGGACAAGGCAGGGGGGACAGGCTCCATTGCCCCCATCCATGGTCTGGGGTGCACCCCAGGACCCTCCATGCCCTGCAAAGAGAGGGCAAAGACCAGCACCAACCTCTTCAGGGAAACTGAGGCATGGGGAAGGGAAAAAAGGTGGGAACTGAGCCCAGTCCTGGTTATAGGATTGACACATCGAGATGGCAGCAGTAAGCAAGGACACCACAGCCTGCCCGGAGCATCTGGGACCATTTCTGAGCTTGTTGGTTCTGCAGAACACAGCAACTCTGGGTGCACCCAGGGTATATCGGGCAGTAGAGCAGCATGGCCCTAGGACCTCCAAAGAGCACAGCCTTCACAAGTGGGGACATCACCATCTGGGGGTGCACGGCTCACGCCAGGGCACAACACAGACACAGCATCTCCTTAACCTGAACTGGCATTTTTTGCCTCTCAGATGCCCACCCTGCTCCATGCCCACGGCACTCCATGGGGAACAGCAGGGGTTTCCATCCCCAGCCTGTCCCAGCTCCCATTCCAAGCCTCATCAGGGTCTCCTGAGCTGTGAGGCTGGAAAAAAATGTCAGCCTGGCCACAAGTGATGCCAGCCCTGCTCACAAATCTGCTCCAGAGGAGGGCACAGCTCTCAGCATCCCAGCAGGTTGCCATGTGTCCTGGCCCCTGGCACACTCCCCTCCAGCCTTACCACACTCACTGCCCCACACCAAGCCACGGTGACAGCGACAAATTAACGAGCCTTGTGCAATCATGCACCTGTTGGGCTCCGATAAATGGGAGATGGCACTAGGGTAATTTCCTCACAATCAGCACTCCTTTGGCTGCTGACAGCTCCAGCTCAACACGGTGACAGGAGGAAACACAGTGGGGATGGGCTGGGATGAGACCTCGGCTCCCACTGTGCAGGCAGCGTGGGGCACCCACGATCACCAGACCATGTGCTGCCGGGTTGGCGGCACGAGAAAGGCTATTAGCACCATGGCTTATCCCAGGGCTCTGGCATGTGCCGGATGCACAGCTGGGAGAGGGAGATAAGGCACCCGAGGGATCCCGAGAAGGGGAAAAATACTTCAAATGTCAGGAATCTCCCTCAAAATGGCTTGAAGGCACCGAGAGTGTTTGCTGCTATTAATAACTCCAGTGCTGCGACAAGGCGCTTTCCCCCCACTCCCCAGCTCGGACCCTCCCTGCATGGGGAGATGCAGCAACAAGGCAGGGAAGGAGAGCAAAGCGACACTGGAGATGGGGCTGATGTCCTGACCCACAGCTCCTCATCTGTCCCCATGAAACAGCCCCCAACACTGGCCTGAAACCCATGGATGGGTGACAACCTGGCTGGGGGGACCAGGGGGACTTAAGGCAGGGGAGACACACATGGTCAGTGCTGCCCCTCTGACAGCCCACAGCCCACCTGGATCTTTCTCCAGCCTCAACCCAAGACACTGCACAGCCCCACAGCCAGGCTGGTGGCCCCCACACCAGCACTGACCCTCTCCCCACTTGTACTCCGCGTGATGGCTCAGCCCTCCAGCCCCCTGCCCTGCACTCCCTGCCCCATGGGGCAGCAGGGCCGCCCACCCAGCACCTCCAGGGCACCTGCTCAACCCACTGCCAGCTCGGGGGTGTCCCCAGAGACTGCCTTTTTAAACTGACATTTTGGGGACGGAAAAGCTATTTTTGGTTGTTTCAGAGGCAGTGTTTCCATTGCAGTTTGTCTGCATCCGCTGGAGGGAGGGATGCTCTCCCTAGGGGTGCCATGGCAGACAGCTTTGTGTTGGGCTGTGGTGCTCAGCACCAGCTCTGCACCACTGGGCTGTCCTCACACCTCCCCACTGCCTGCCCAGTGCCTGTAGCCAACGGGCCCAGGAGCAAATGGGAAAAAACACTCCTGGGTTCCTCACCTGGGCATGAGGGTCAGCAGCATCCCACCCAGTAGAGGAGCTAGCAGGAGGCACAAAGCAGAGCCTGGGGGCTGTGCTCCCACCCAGGACCTCCCCAGCATCAGCAAGATGTCTTTTCCACACACCTCGGTGAGACACCCCCAAAAATGAGCACACAGAGCTGAACAGCCCCCCCCTGCCCTGGAGCCCCCAAGCACTCTTGATAGGAATAAATGTGTCCAGCAATTACTTGGGGGAGAGTACAGCCTCCCAATGCAAGACTTGCTGAGAGGCTCAGAAATAAATATGTTAATAATCAAATATCCATCCTGTGCCTGAGCTCACGGGAGGACTTTCAAGTCTAATTAGCAGCAGATTTGTACCGTCGCTGCCTGGGCTCGAGGGACAATTCGCCGTGGTTCCCACGAAGCGAGAGGCTCTGCTATAATTAGCCAGCAGCATCCTGTCTGCAAGGATTACCTTCAAATCCCCCCCAAGCTCTGGGCTGGGGGACAGGCAAGACCCAGGTAAGCTGAGATGAGAGATGCCCCCAGGCTTTGATCTGTGCCAAGCAACTCCGGAGCTGCAAATCCAGGGCAGGCAGGAGGACAGGCAGCACAGCAGGAGCAGAGGCACCCGAGCCTGCAGGTCACCCCACACTCTCCTGCCTGTATGCAACCCCTACATGGGCAGGGAGCTCCTCTCCCCCCAGCATCCTGCCACGAAGCCCCAGAGTACCCCCAAAATCTCTCTATCCCCAGACTGACCATTTTCCCCAATGCCCAGGGCTGCTCACAGCTTCAGGAGACCAGTCCCCAAATGGGGGACATTTTCCAGTTTACCCCAGCCATGGATCTTGTATGTCTCATCACCAATGCAAAGAGCTGCCCCCACCCTCCACAAGACCGAAGCCAAGCACAGCTTGTGACACCGCTTGTACAACTGAGGGCGGGTGCCCGGTGCACAGGGGCTCAGCACTGTGAGGGAGGGGATCACATCTGCAAAGAGACCCGGTTCCTCACTGCAGGAAAACACAAACCTTGGGGATGAGCAAGTTTGGGGATGTTCATCAATCCCTGGACCGGGCTGCCCTGCCACAGCTCAGTGCAGTGCCTTATCTCAGGTAGATGGAAAACCTGTCAGATCAGACCTTTCCCCAATCCATCAAAGCAGGACAGTGCTCCCACCACTGCTGCCCACGTGTTTTTAAACAGGGCCACATCCCACACCTGAGTACGCTGTGACAGACACTGTTCCCAGTGCAACAGCACCCTGCAGGGTGGCTGGGATGGGGAGAAAGGAGCACCCAGGGGAGGAAGACATGGGTCCAGCACCTGGAGGTACACCATTACCAGTTCCCAAACTGGGACCAGCCTCCTAGGGAAGGTGCAAAGGTGGAAACACAGTGCAGGGACAAGGGGAGGGATGGAGAGAGAGGAGAGGGGGCCGTGTCTGTGCTGAGGACCAGCAGCACAATCGAGGATGCTCCACTGAGTGGGAGTGAGACCCACACCTCCAGCCCTGCCAGGAGAGCACCGGGCAGACACTCAGCCAGAGCTCACTGACCCAGCAGCAGCTGCCAGGGACACTCATTAGCACCAACTAATTGCGGGCAGAGGTGGCTGGCCTGGCAGCAGGCACCCTGCCCGCACGCTTCTCCCAGCCTTGCAGTGGGCATGGCTCCGAGTGCAGAGAATTACAGACAGGGCCACAGGGGTCACATCCAGGGCACTTCTCGGGTGGACTGGGAATGTCTGTGCCAGAGATGCTGTGACCATGAGAAACAAGAGCAGCACTTCATTCCTCACAGGCACACCGGTATCCCGTGTTCAACCTGAGCACAGCCCTTCCCATCCAGCTCCTACGCCAGCCCCAAGAATCCTCCCCAGTGCCACCAGGTTGTTCATGCCTCCCCAGCCCCTCACTTCCCCACAGTGAATTAATTAAGCAGTGATAAAAGGAAAGACGTATTATCTAGAGAGTGACAGCAGGTTGTAATTACAGTAGGGTATGATAAGAAAACAAACAGTGCCCAGGGAGATGCAGGGTGGTGTGGGGCTGGGGAGCCCCACCACAGCCCCTCGGAACCCATGTCCCTGCCCCAGAGCTGTGGCCCGGGGCAGAGGTGGGACCCTCAGGTCTGTGGGTGATGGAGAGGGGGAAAGGCTCCTTTGCCCTGATGGATGTGTTCCCAAGGTCCTTGGATGGATGTGGTCCCAAGAGCCTCTTTTGCCAGCTCACACTGACCCCAGCCCCTTCCCAGGGATGCTGAGTCTGGAGCAGCCCTGGGGAGCAGCAGGTTTTCAGAGAGTCACTTTGAAATCTTAAACACCATCTCCTCCCTCCCCACACTGCTCCGGGGCAGTCCTCTGCACCAAGGGGACTCGCTGCCCATCTGGAGTGAGGGGACAAAGTCCACACTGGGATGTGGCACCCCAGAAGGGCTCTGCCTTCCCCCAACGGAGCTGGGCATGATGCTCATCTGCTGGCTTCCTCCAGGCTTGGGCTGGAAACTTCTGCCCCATTTCCCACACACAGCAAGAGGCAGAGGTGGGACACGGGCATGGCCATGCTGTGAGCAAGTAGCTCACAGCCCACAGCCCCCTCCCCATCCAGCTCCCAGCATACTGCTCTCCCTAGGGATGGGGAGACCTTCACCCCTGTGTCCCCTTCCAGGTGCTGTGGGAGCCACCAGGCAGCACTGCAATGACAGAAGGGACACATCGGGGTGGCTTGATCCCAAGGGGTGCATGGCCACCTTCTCCCTCCTGCTCATCCTGCTCTGTGGGATGCCACCATCCCCTGAGCAGCCCCCAGCCTCAGCCACGTCCCTTCCCTTAGCTAAATCCTCTTGCTCTCAGCCCAGGCCTCTCAGGCTCCCCCTCTTCCATTGCAGCATCTTTAAATGAATGCCCGGCCGAGCGTGGGATGGAAGGAAATTAACCCTGGGCAGGGGCTCAGCCTCCGTGATGCCTTTTAAAGACTGAAGCCCCCTCCCCTGCCCTTCTCCCCCCTCACTGTGCAGTGGCAGAGATCAGATCTGCCACAGCCACAGCAAGCATCACTCAAGCAAGGGCTCCCAGAACCCACAGTCCAGAGCTGGGTTGGGTGAGGGCAGTGAGCCCTCCTCTAGCCAGTCCCTGGCCTGGGAGGCTGT
>NW_010307664.1:8445-8995 GCF_000700745.2 Antrostomus carolinensis | reverse complement strand
TGCAAGCAGTTGCTGCAGGCTCCTGAGCCACACAGGGTCCCGCACAGCCTGCACCCACACTGGAGCGCCCTGGGGACCCCAGATCTGAAGCAAGAAGCCAGGAGAGATTTGGCTGCTGGTGGGAAGTGCTTGTGACCCCACAGCTTGGGGAGTTCAGAGAAGCTGGAGCAGCACTTGATGGGGATGAGACAGAGACATGGTAGGAATGCAGGTGCCACAACACACATCCCAATCAGTGCAGGGGACACTTCTTGCCCATGTCACCATGGAGCAGTTGGGACGAGCCCCTTTTGGAGCAGCTGTATGAGGGTGAGCATACACCAAGGCCATGATAAACACATCCATCCCACCCAGCCAGGGTCCAGGCAGGACTTGGCAGCTTTGGAAAAACATCTCAAGGAGCTGACATCCTCACTGCCAGCGTGGAGTAGCCATGGGACCACAACGCCAGCAAGACCTGTGATGTTCCCAGCTGGTGCTCCCACTGAGCTGTCCTTTCCCGGGGCAGAGGTGGCCAGGGTGGTGGGGAGCCAGGGCCAGGCGTCACCTG
>NW_010307664.1:7007-8430 GCF_000700745.2 Antrostomus carolinensis | reverse complement strand
TCTCTGTTACACAACAAATTATTCCACTCGCATTAATGACTTTGCGGCAAAGGGGGAAATGACATGAATGATTCCCAGTGCCTGGGAGTGACTCACATTGCACAGCGGAGGGGAGGCGAGTGGGGAGGGTGGGTGCCGAGGGAAATTTGCTCAGGTCAGCATGAGCGGCACAGGGCAGGGGCTGGGCGCAGAAGATTTGACTTCTGGAAGGAGAGTCAAGGGGGAAAATAAGAGATACTTAAGGGCAGATCCCAGGAAAGGGCTGAGATGTCCCCAGGGGACACCAGGATCAGCCCTCACCACAGTGTATTACAGCATCCCTCACCGCATTGCCCAAGCCCTACACCCATTTGCTAACCTGTGCTGCAACCCCAAAACCCAACGCCAGCCGCCATCCCTCCCCACTCCGGGGTCAAGCAGGAAGCCGAGACCCCATGCAGGTGCAACCAGGGCTGGGGGTGCTGTGCCCTACTGCCAGACCCCCCAACTCCAGCATGCCCCCAGGAGCACAGCAGGCTGGGCAGGTTGGGCAGCTGTCCACCATGGCCCTCAGGGCAGGAGTGGGGGGCAAAGGAGACCTGTCACATGGGCTGCAGCATAGAGCCCAGTGCCTGACCTTCTCCCTTCTCCCTTGTCTCCAGGAGGCTTCACTAAATCACATCATTAAAAATTCATCAATATTTCCTTCTGGAGTAAATCAAGAGACACTAAGGGCCTGCCAGCCCAGCCAGCCACCTCCTGAGGACACCAGAGACACACAGACACACAGTCCTCCTGGGGACATTAACAACCCACTGCCAAGTAGCCCCAGGGGGACCCTTTCAGTGACAGAGAGTCAGGTGGATTATTGCCTTTAAACCCATTCAAGGGCTTTTTGTAAGCAATGTAATTTTAAAAAATTCAATCTAGGAAGAAGCGATTAACCACACGGGCCAGGAGCAGTGGCTCGCCTGTCCAATCTCGTTAGTGAGCAAGTCTGCTCTCGTTTCACCCCACGTGGCTGGATGGGACACAGTAACCAGGTGAGAGCAGCTGGATGGTTTTTCCAGGTCTGAGGGTGATCCATGGATGCACGAGTTTGCCAGTGCTTTCCTGCATCTCACAGGGCTGCATCTTCCCCAGCTGGGCCAAGGGAAAAACCCTGGAAACCTTCGCCCCTGTGACTCAGACGCTGGCCAGACTGTCACCAATGCTCCATCCATTAAAAGCACTTTTTTGGTGTCCAACTGCATGGGTTTGGTGATGAGAAAAGGGCAGGTAAGGGAGCCAGTGCATCCCAGCCCTGCTGCTGGGGTCAGTGCCTGGAGCCAGGAGCAGGGTCCCCCTTTCTGCCCACAGCGGCTCAGTGACAGGGTCCTGCCAGTCTCTCCTGGCAGCCTCTTACCAAGAAACCTCCCTCTGCTTCGGGCTGTCAAGCCCCTTT
>NW_010307664.1:6572-6997 GCF_000700745.2 Antrostomus carolinensis | reverse complement strand
GGAGGTGGCTTACAGGGGCAGTAGGACAGCCCAGGGGGGGTCTCGTCCTGCCCAGTCAGTCCCTCCATCTCCATATGGCACAGCTGGGGCAGGAGATTCATGCCACCAGCCCACCTGCAGAGTTAGTCACTCCATCATTGTCTCTGACCTGCTCCTGGGAGAGGGGCTGCAGGTGAAGCCATCCATTTCTGCTGCCAGCCTGGCACCGGCCCTCTGGGCTCCGAGCATCCCCTGCCTGCCTGTGGGCACCACTGCTGCTGCAGCGCAGTCCTCCTCGGACCTCTCCATGGGTCAGGCAGACCCCACACCTCTCCCTCTCCTCTGGGACGAAGCCACCAGCTTGTCCCAGCTGCAGCCCAGGGCTCTCCGAGCAGAGATGGGGCTCGTCTGTGTGGAGGGGCATACCGTGCCCTTTCACCGCACAG
>NW_010307664.1:3709-6534 GCF_000700745.2 Antrostomus carolinensis | reverse complement strand
CGGGCACTGCAGCAGCCGAGCTCAGAGCTGGGGCACCTGCTTGTATGGCCCCCAGACTCCAGTGTCCCCAGGTCCCCGATGTCCCCAGTTGGGGCAAGCAGGAGAGGCATGGATGGGACACCGACCCTCTTGCCACAGTCCAGAGCTCCCAGAAGCAATGCTAACACTGTCCTGGGTTTTGGAGGGGTGCTGGCCACCTGAACAGGAGGGATCCTAACCTGAAATGTTTAAAAGCCGGGTGGCTCCTGCCAAAATAGGTCTGGAGTCACCTAGAACCGATGGAGCTGAGCCCCGGGGGCTGCTGTTGGTCACAGGCAGAGAGGTGCAATGCTGTGAGAGCGTGGGCATGCACGGCACAGCACCCCTGCCCACACGTGTCCATCGGGGACCAGAGAGGAAACGTTCAGAGCGACCCAAATTCAGCTGCAGGTGACACCTCCCATGCCCCCCATCCCCGTTAGCTCCTGTTGAAGGCAGCGGCCATCCAGCCCCCAGCTCCCCTCTCGCAGGGCTCTGGTTCCACACAAGCTGATTACTCACACCACTTCCCAGGCAGCTGCACCACCCATTTTCATTTGAAGCAAAAGGCAAATTTACCTTAAAAGCCAGAACCAGCCTGAGCCATGGCAGCCCAGGGACGGGAGGACCCCAATAAGAGCCTCCTGCCCAGCACAGTCCTGCTGCCACATCCCCTTTGCAAAGCAGTAGGGTACCGCTGAGAGCGAGGCCACTCCATCCCCTGCGTCCCAACCCCAGCCCTGTCCCATGTACCGTCCTGCCACTCACCCCATGGCATGGCACCCACCCAGCCCCAGCTGCTGGCAGAGCACACTGACATGGACAGTGGGCTGAACAGGGACCCTGCACCCACCCACAGCCCCTGCCTCATGGAAAGGGGCTCCTCTCCCTCTTTACTCCTGGAGAAGCTGCTTGCACCAGCCCCAGCAGATACCTTGCTTGGCAATAACCACCCCCTGGGCTCCGCAACCCCTTAGCATAGGTTTTCGACCCCCCACTCCATGCCAGAGCCCCTCAGGGTAGCATCGGGGAAGCAGCCCGCCTGGCTCAGCCCCCCCGGCAGGGCACAGCAGGGAGATTCATTTCACTAGAGGCTCATTCATCTGCAACTCGATTAAAGCCCAGGGCTGGGATCCATCCCGGCGGCGGGAGAGCGATTTGCCAGCAGATGGATTTATCATCTCCCAAGCCCAGCAATTTGGCTTAAACAAAACCAAACCACTTCTCCTAATGAAAACACCACTAATGAGCAGAGCAAGTAAGGGAAGGGGAGGGCAGCTCCACTAATGGGGTCTCTCCTGTCCTTCAGGGCTGGCGTGACCCGCTGGTGCCCAGGCTGCAAGGCAAGGGCATGAGGCTTAGCTCCAGCCAGGACATATGGACTCGGAATGGCCTGGGGGAAGCCAGAGCCTTCTCCAGGGGCCAGCTCTGCTCACCCTCCCAAAACTCCTCCTGTCCCAGCTCCCAAGGCTCTGAGGGCAACTGGTCCCAACACACTACACAGCAGGAAAGCAGCATCACCATTGAGTTAGGACATCTTCTCCGGCTGCAACACGGCCAGCTGCGGAGAAAAACTCCTCTCCCTGCCCGAACGCAGAGATGGTGAAAGAGTAAACCCCTCCCTGGCCATGCATCACCAGCCCCATGCAGCAGGAGCTGCACACCTTGGCTGAAGTTGCGACAGTCCATGAATTATGCATCGGCATCTGCAGAAATGAGCCATTTAACCGCCCTGACCAAACCCACGAACTTCCTGTCAATTAATCCTGTGCCACCAATTCCCCATGGGCTCCGACCTGCCTCTGCCTGCGGGGATGCAGCAGCCACTGCCAAAACCTCAGCTCTAGCCTCTCCACCTGCAAAAGCCAACCTGCCTGCTGGCAGCGGTACCCAGTAGCATCATCCCCATGTCCCCTGCTCCGCGTGTGGCTCTGCCCCAGTGTGGGGTCAGAGCAGCATCCCACCTCCCCACTTGCAGGATCTCAGCCTCCAGTCAGGGGAGGCCGCAACCACCCCATGAGAGGGGATTGATCAGCATCAGAGGGCTGCAGACAAGCCAGGACAGCAAAGAGGGCAGAGGCAGAGGGGTACAGATGCCAGAGAGGGAGACAGCAGACAGAGACGAGGCAGAGTCAGGCAACACTCCCATCACCCCGGGAAGGTGCAGCATCTGTCAAGGGCAGGGTGCTTTGGCACAGGGGGGGAACCCACAGGAGCCCTCCCACCCCAGTACATGAGTGGAAGGTTTTTCCCCACTGTACCTCGCAAAGAGGGCAGAGGCAGAGGGGTACAGATGCCAGAGAGGGAGACAGCAGACAGAGACGAGGCAGAGTCAGGCAACACTCCCATCACCCCGGGAAGGTGCAGCATCTGTCAAGGGCAGGGTTCTTGGGCACAGGGGGGGAACCCACAGGAGCCCTCCCACCCCAGTACATGAGTGGAAGGTTTTTCCCCACTGTACCTCACCCTGACTGAGGTCCTCCTGGGGAGGTGGGGGACCTGGCTCGAGGGTCAGCCCAGCTTCCAGCCCAGTCTCACCACCAGGCTATGGGCAGTGGGAGCAGAAGCAGCAAGCGGAGGGGGGACTCATGGGGCAGCAGCAGCGCAGAGGAGGCAGGTTAGCAGGGAGCAGGGGGACGGGCAGCACGCTGGGTTCCCATGGGACAGATCCCTTCGGGGAAGGACATTGGTGTGTGTCACCCCTCCTGGGGGCTGCTTCTGGGAGGAGGGGACAAACCATGCGTGCTGCTGGCCACAGGGCTGAAGGCAGCCCGCCCCGCCCGCCCCCAGTGGGCAGAGCCGAGTGA
>NW_010307664.1:0-3679 GCF_000700745.2 Antrostomus carolinensis | reverse complement strand
GCTGCTCGAGGAAGCAACTGGGCAAGAGAAGGAGCTTTGTTCTGGACACGGGCGAGGTGCTGCCATGGTCTCAGGCACAGTCCCCATCCCAGTCTCCATCCCCACCCCAGCAAGCAGCCACAGCACACAACCTTCCACACACACACTCACAGCAGCAGGGAGCCCAGCTGACCCCTGCCTGCCCCCTGCCCTCACTCCCACCCCATCGGCCCCATCACTCCATCCTCCGGCTGCAGATCCCTCCTCTTCCCTCTACACACACTATTATTTGGGACAAGCTAGCACTGACACTCCCTAGGATATAAATTATCCCCCTTGCAGGTGGAAGTCTTACACTATGGCAAACACAGAGACTTTCCTCCTGCCTGGCTAAGCATGGGCTGCGAGCAGCCACGATGGAGCCACTGGGTTTGCCAGCAGCAGAACCAGCCCCTGGCACATCCTTAGATCTGCCCATCACCCAGGACCTGCCTGCAGCAGACGCATCGCTGGGGCATGGCTCTTGGGCTTTTCCCCTCAGCAGGGTCTGGAACCTGGCACCCACTGTCCTCCCACCAACCCCACTGACCCATCCTCCCTTCAGCGTGTCTGTGGGGAACAGCTTGGCCCTGTCTCTCATTTCTTACTGCCACCAAGAGAGATACCTCTGAAACACCCTCCCTCCAGGTAGGGAGGAGAGCTCAGCCAGATGCTGCCCTGCCCCTATGCTGGTACCTATGGTTTCCAACACACTGGGTGTGCTGCAAAAAGTGCTCAGAGTTAGGGAGTCCCCATCCATCAGCCATGCCTGGGGAGACAGGAGGATCCCAAAGCTCTGCAGATGGTCTCTATAGCAATTGCTCACCCACTGCAAATGCTGTGGCTGCTTTGGGGTGGAGCAAAGTGGTGGCTCAAGACCCCACAATGTGACAACGGGAGGGAGAAAGCAAGAGTGAAAAAGCAAAGGAGAAAAGTGAGCCTTCTAACCCTTTCTGGGGACTCAACAGCAGCGGAGGTGAATCCCTCATCCTTCCAAAATGCAGCCAGGTGGTTTGACCCAGCCCAACCAGCCCAGGTATTGTCCCCATGCTGGCATGTGCTGTCCTGCTCACAGGACATGGCACAGCTGGGACGGGCTTGTCCCATGGGGTGGGATGGGGCTCCGGGACACCCAACCCTGCACCCCTGTGGAGCAACAGGCAGGAGGGAAAGCCGCCTCCGAGCCCCCCCCTCGCCTCTCACACTGCAGGGATCCAGGGATGTGGTACCTGTGCTCCTCAGGGCAAAGCGGCACCGGGCTCCCATCTCTCCTGCACGGAGGGCCATGTCCAGAGCAGTCCCGAGACACTGGCTCTGGGCTCTGCTTGCACACTAATCACTCATGTCATTAGAGGGCTGGAGGAATAATGTAATTTATAGATGGCTTTTATTTCTTGCTAGCGTCATCTAAATACCCCAGAAATGGACCGGTTTAATTTCCTAGTAGCGTAACCTAAACATTTCTCTCCTTAACCCCCAGGCGGGCGCTCAGCCCCAGCAGGCTCAGCAGCCGGGCACGGCCGATGCCTGCCCTCACCCCACGCCGCTGCACCGGGGCCAGGCAGGGGCAGAGCCCATCCCAGCTCATCCCAGTGCATCCAGCCCGTGTCCCCGCGGCACACGGAGCCGGTGCCTGCTCTCCCCGCTGTCACGCACAGGCAGACAGCTTTCCTTCACTCAGCCACTCTTGTCTCTCACACACACATATCCACGTGCCACATGGCCAACAGCTGCTCTGGCCGGGGACTGGGGTGGCTGGGCACTGCTGGAGATGCCACGGGGAGGGAGGGGTCTGTCACTGCACCCCCATTTTCAGCAGCTCTTTAAATTTATAAATCAGTGTGGGGGATTTCTAACCTGCACGCAGCTGGAGGTCCTGCTTCCCATTAGCCCCTCTCCTTTTTTTTGGAAGGAGGTATTGCTAACCCTTCTCTGGGCATGTATAGATGTGGGTCTCATCACCCCCACCCCTGGTTTTGGGGAGCGATGGGGAGGCAGCAGGACTGACTGCTGTTCCCCTGCACACCAGCAATCACTGGAACTGCTGTGGGGCTGTCACATCACCTGACATCAAATCACCTCTCAGTTAACAGCTCTTACATGGCAGATGTCCCTCAGACACTGATGGACCTTGATGGATGAAGGTCCCCAGGGCTACAGGAACACCCCAAACTGCCCATGCTTGTCCCCAAGCAGGGCTGAGCTACCAAACAGTGGGTGACAGCAGGGACTCTCCCATCTGCAGGGAGAGACTAAACCCATGCCGGCACTGCCAGCTCCACCTCGGGGCTTTGCTACAGCCCCACGGGGATCCCGGCTCCTCAATGCATCCCCAAGGAACTGAGAGAGCCCAGGCCAGGGTGGCAGGCAGGGGCTTGAGCTATTAAAGCCTCCCCAGAGCTCAGGCTGCATCCCCTCTCCTCCTGCCTGCATCACTTCCACACTCTTTGTGGGAGAAAAACAACTTTCCCTCCCCAGTGAGGGACAGCTTTGGCACGTTCAGCCAACACAGAGGAAATCAGTGCCACCAGGACCAGAGCTGGCACTGCCGCTGGCTCTGTCCTGTTAGGTCAGTGACCTGACAGTGATATCAAATGACTGACGTGCCCTCACAAGGCCTCTGTTTCCCACACTGGGAAATGGGGCAGATATTTCCAACCTTATTCCCCAGAGGCTTCCCAGCATCCCCATCCCGCAGGCAGGGGCTGGCACAGGGGCACGGCTTCCCTCTGCCCAGGTTCCTGCAGCACTGCTGGCTCAGAGGTAAGCCCAGGCATAAAAGGTCTCAGCCTCAGAGAGACTGGAATTTATTTTTAACCTTGGTTTGATTTAAATCCATATGGACATTTTAAAGTTACCGGAGAAACCAAAAGTTGTGTGTGGGTTCCAAGTTCCTACACAGCTCAAAAATATCTTCCCTGCAGCACGTTCAGGCAGGCAGCAAGCAGTGTTTCCCATGTGTGAGGCTACTCAGGAAAGCAGAGCAGGGGTCCTGCCCTCCTGCCACCACCTCCTCAAAACTCCAGAGCAAAGCCTGAAATCCACTCCGGACCATGGCAGGAAAAACATCACTGGACTCAGGGGAGCCGCCTGTGCACACACCCCAGTGCCTGCGGCACAAGAGCACCCAAGCCCACCAGCTATGGACCATGGGTCCCAGGAGGCTGGAACTGCTGCCCCATTTCACAGCTCTTGTGATGGAGACCCTGAAAGGGGCTGGGATTTGGCCTAATCCATGGAGAGCACATCAGGAAGGAGGGGTGTCATCAGCTCCAGCCCAGTTGCTTCACTACCGGACAGTAGGGGATGAGGTGCAATCTATGGATGGATGTTGGGGTGGGATGTGGGAAACCAGGCAATTCCCTACTGGGGCAAAGGATGGAGGGGGATGCAATAGGGTCACAGCTGGGTCATATTTGACCTCCCTGTTTGATGGCCACCCCATCCTGGGGGCAGAGCATCCCTGGAGATGCTCTGGGAGACACCAGATGACAGGTGGAGAAGACACCCGGCTCTGTGGCACTGCTGGGGTTTGCTGAGCGGGATGAGCCCCTTCATTCCTGGGGGGACCTGCTGCCGGGGTGCTGCCATGTCACCCCAGGGCATGGCAGAGAGAGCCCAGCGCCAAACCCTGGTGCCCAAGGAACAGCGGTGAGGGAGG